>NC_033644.1:4263600-4324529 GCF_001540865.1 Ananas comosus | reverse complement strand
ATCCTTCCAATCTAACCCAAAGGAGGGTTCTAATCCAAAAAAATCTAGCCTCAAAAGCCCTAGATCAAAAAGCCCCAAAATCAACCCTAAATCTCATTTCTAGGGTTTCATCTCCCAAAAATCACCAAAACAAGAATCTATAGGAAGAAACATGTTACTAACCCTTTGGAAGCTTCAATCCAAGCTCAAAATGCCCTAGGGTTGAAGTGGTCCACCACTAAGCTCCAAAGGCAAGCTCCAATCCACCAAAAGGGAGAAGAAAGGGTGGAGATGAAGCTCCAAGTCCTCTACGAGCTCTTCTTCTCCTTCCTTCTCCTTCCTCTCCCACTCTCTCTCTCTCTCTAGAAGCAAAAGAAATGGTGAAGTGAGGAAGGGGAGAAGGCGAAGTGGCCATATAAGCCATCTCTTGTAACAAAATCCTGTGAGGCCCCTCAAAATCCAATATTGCATCAGGCCGGTCTGGGCATTTTTCGCCCAGAGGAACCGGTCTCTCCCCAGCAGGGACCAGTCTCTCGCTGCGAACCCGAAAAACCAACGTTCGGGAACCGGTCTCTCCCTGCGCGGGACCGGTCTCTCATTGCGTAGGCGCGCTCGGGGACCGGTCTCGCCTGCCAGGGACCGGTTGCCTCAAGACTGCCGCAACACTGCTCACTGGGGGACTGGTCTCTCCTTTCAGGGACCGGTCCCCAAGAGTAAAAACTCTCAGGACTTGTCCAGAATTCTAGTTTTCGAACTTTTTAGGTCGGAAAATATTCTACAACCCTCCACCAAGTGTGGAAAAGCTCGAAATACATCCAAACACTCGAACCTCGCAATCTGCAAAGGTCTAGTGTGCTACACCAATGGAGAGGAGAGGAAGAGAGAAAGATGCTCCAAGCCTTCTCTAGCTTGATCTCCTTCTTCTCCTTCTTCTTCTCCTTCCTTTCTTTCTTCTTCTCCTTCTCTTTTCTTCTTCTCCTTCTTTTTCTTCTTCTCTTTTCCTTCTAGAGAGAGAGAGGGAGAGAAATGAAGGAGTGTGGGAGTGTGAGAGGAAATGTGTGTGAGAGAGAGAGAGCTCTCTCCCCTCTTATCACCCTCCAACTAATGCCATTTTGCATAAAAACCCCTCAACTTTTGTCTCTATGCACTGCCCTTACTGGGCTGTCTGCGCGCCGAGGGACCGGTCTCTCCTGTCTGGGACCGGTCCCCCAGTGCCTCCCCAGATATCACGCGTTCGGGAACCGGTCTCTCCCCGAGAGATCGGTCCTCGGGAGATCGGTCCTTACCTGAGAGACCGGTCCCCGAGAGCTTTGTTAAGGATTTTATAGGTTGGCGGATTTCGTAATGTTGAATGGAGTCTTAGAGAGTTGATCGCGGAAGGTTGAAGAAAAGATTCAAATTGAAGAACAATGACTCATTCGGAAAGCTCGGCACCTAAGGTATGAAGAATAGATGATTTTTGGTGAAGTTATTTAATTATAATAAGTTTAGAAAACTTAGATTGTTTTTAAACTCTTAAACATTCTTAAACCGAGCTTTTCTGTATTCTGGGACCGGTCCCCTGGGTTGAGAGACCGGTTCCCTTAAGGTCCTCACTGCCTGAATGTTGGGGCAACCGGTCCCCTGAGATGAGAGACCGATTCCCGAACATTGGTATTTCTGTCACGCAGCGAGGGACCGGTCTCTGGCTTGAGAGACCGATTCCCGAACGTTGTGATTTTTGTCACGCAGCGATGGACCGGTCTCTCACTTGAGAGACTGGTCTCTCACAAACCGGTCTCCTCGAGAGGACCGGTCTCTGAGGACGACACATGTTTTTAAAAAAGGACTTTTTGCAATCCTAGTCTACTTCTAAGTCTTCTAAACATATAAATAAGCCATGGGGGTCATCTTAAAGAAAAAAAGGCTTTGAATTTCTACTCATTCTAAACCCTAGAAACTTGTTTTTCCCGTTCCTATGATTCTATTCCAATAACAAGTTTCTAACAATCAACGATCGACTTGTTTCTTCGTTTTTACTCGAGAACTTATACGAGAATCAAGTAGATGTTTGATTAAAAGGTAGACCCTCATCGCTTCTGGGATTCTAAGGCTTAATCACCATAAATCTTCGATTCTACAAACTCCGGAAGGAGGTTCGGCGCGTGGATTTCACGTGTAGCCGAGGATTCGGTGGACGCTTCGAGGAGTTGAGGCGTTGACGCTGCAAGGAGTTGCGGCGAGGTCGATTGGAGGATTCCTATCGATCGAGGACCGGCAAAGATCACCAACAACGGAAAATCGGTAAATTGAGTCGTGTATTTTTGTCAAAATCACTTGTACTCAAGTTTTCTTAGTGGATTTTCTTCGCATGATCGGTCCCGTGGGTTTTTCACTCCGGCTTGGAGTTTTTCCACGTTAAATTCTCGGTGTGCTATTTTATTTTTCGCTATTTCGTTTTATTTGCATCGAGATTTTTGAGTTTGCCTTTTTACACTTATTCACCCCCATCTAGGTGTTACTTACCTTTTAGATCCTTGGGATCCATATCTTTCAAGTGGTATCAAAACAGGTATAGGTTGTAAATCATGGCCGAGGGTGGTAACATCAATCGACCCCCTCTCTTTGATGGCACTAATTACGCTTATTGGAAAGTCCGTATGAGGGTATTTCTTATTGCCATCGACGGGCGGATATGGCAAGCCATTGAATTCAGATGGAAATATCCTACCGAAGTTGTCGAGAATGTTACCGGTCCGAAACCGAGAAATAAGTGGACGAAAGAGGAAAACGAATTATCTTCGTTCAACGGAAAGGGTATCAATGCTTTATTTAATGCTTTAAATCAAACTGAATTTTCTCGTGTCTCGGCGTGTGAAACCGCTAAAGAAATTTGGGACACTTTACAAGTTACATACGAGGGTACAAGCTTGGTAAAGATTCAAAAATTGTAAATGTTTACTAGTAGATTTGATTCTATCCGTATAGAAGAACATGAATCTTTTACCGAGTATTATACTCGTTTGCAAGACATTGTAAACACGTGTGCTAACTTGGGCGAGAAAATTTCCGATTCCAAAATTGTTTGAAAAATTTTGAGGACCCTTCCCGAACGATTTCGTCCTAAGGTTGCGGCTATTGAAACGGTTAAACATCCGGATGAACTTAAGGTAGAAGAATTAGTAGGTGCTCTTCAAACTTATGAGATGACTTTTCCTTCTAATTCGTCCTCTTTCAAGTCTTCTTCTAAAGCTTCGGGGATGGCTCTAAAAACAACAAAAGGAGATGTCACTTCAACTTCATCGAACTCAGAGTCGAAACAAACCCTGGAGGACTTTGAAAAGTAACTAGCACTTCTAACAAAGAAGTTTCGTCGGAACTTTAGAAAGAAGTTTTCTCCCAAGTCTACTTCTTCCAAGTCAAGCAAATCTAAAGGGAGTTCGTCTTCCTCTTCATCAAAATTCAGAAAATCGAAAAATCTTCAAAAGGACTCTACAAAAGAGAAGAAAAGCAGTGAAGGTCAAATTCAATGCTATAAGTGTAGGGGGATTTGGCCATATTGCATCGGACTGTCCAAATAAAAAGTTTTTGAAAAAGAAAGCGATGCAGGCTATTACTTGGGATGACTCCTCTTCTGACGATTCAACTTCAAGTGATGAGGATGTCAATGCCACGGCACTGATAGCACAGGATTCAACCTTCATGTGTTTGGCATCTACAGATTCTCTCTCAATGTCGTCTATACATGAAAAATCTTCTTCGGAGAAATCATCGGATGAAGAATTGGACAAAGATGACATGGTCGCAGCATATCATCAATTGGTAATCGAATCAAAGAAGGTGGCAAAACATAACAAGAGGCTGCGACGAAGTCTACATAAGTTGGAACAAGAGAATTCGAGATTGGCCTCATTATCAAAGGATCTAGAAGAAGAAAGAGATGGTTTGACTAAGGCCTACAAATCTTTATTTGAGAAGTGTTCGTTATTTGAAAAGGAAAAAGCGACTCATGTTGAAAACATCGATTTTCTCACCAAGCAATACTCGGAAGCTAGAGAAGCAAATATGGAATTCACCAAGATAATCATTCAATTAAAGTCGGATTTGAACCAATTTTCGTCTGGCTCGAGCAAACTTGACAAGATGCTTGGACTTGGTCAAACAAATAAACTTGGACTTGGGTACGAACGGACATATATTGATCAAGCAACGAAGAAAGATAACGAACATTCAACAAAAGGAGTTCCTAAGCTTTATGGTAAGTTCGTCCCTCCTAAAAATAATTTGGCTAACAAAACTTGTCATCTTTGTGGTGTTTTAGGACACATAAAAAAATTTTGCAAGCAAAAGGGAAAGAGCTTAACAACACCTTTGAACCAAAGAACATCACCTATGAAGAATAATCCTATATTAAAAGGGAAGTCAACTTGGACTCCAAAGAAGGTTGATCATAAGAAGAAACAAACATGGACACCAAATGCGCTGAAATCAAAAGCAAAACAAACATGGAAACCAAAGAAGGAGGATATGAAGAAGAAGTCAATTAAAATCGTCGACAAGCCAACATCAACAAAAGCAAGCAAACTGTCGCAACCCAAAACACGTAAGGTTTGGGTGCGCAAAGGTGAACTCTTCCCGTGCCTAGTCATTCACACTTCGCTTCATGCTTACGATAATACTTCATGGTATCTAGATAGTGGCTGTACCCGTCACATGACCGGAGATAGAAATTGGTTTACTTCTTTGAACAAAATCTCTGGAGGACTTTTTGTTTTTGGAGACGGTCGATCGTCAAAAATCGTTGGAAAAGGAACAGTGACTATCTCAGATGGCCCTACGTTGAATGATGTCTTTTATGTTGAGGGGCTTAAATCTAATCTCGTAAGCATAAGCCAACTGTGTGATGATGGGTATTCTGTAAATTTTTCTGATAAAGAATGCCATGTGACTCGTGATGATAATCTTTTCTTAAAGGGCGTTAGATCTCAGAATAACTGTTATGTAGTTCCTAGTTCTTCGACTGAACATTGTAACCTAGCGTCATTAGAGACTGAAACTTTATGGCATGAACGACTAGGTCACATAAACTTTAAGAAGCTATCCAAGATAACAAAGAAGGAGGTTGTTAGAGGTGTACCTAAGATAGACTTCAAAGAGAACACTGTGCGTGGGGTTGTCAATTGGGGAAACAAGCTAGATCCGCACATAAGAATTTGAACCACTTAGGGACATCTAAGCCTTTAGAGTTACTTCACATGAACTTGATGGGATCATCTAGGATTCAAAGTTTGGGTGGAAAACGTTATATCTTACTTATTGTTGATGATTTTACGTGATTTGTTTGGAGTGCCTTCTTACGAGAAAGAGCTAATACTTTTGATTCTTTTTCTGAAATCTGTCTTCGTCTTATGACTGAACGGAATGATAAAATTGTACGTATTCGAAGTGATCAAGGGGGAGAATTTATAAATTCAAAATTTGTTGATTTTTGTGTTTCATATGGCATAAAACATGAATTCTCGGCTCCTTATACACCTCAACAAAACGGAGTAGTTGAACGCAAGAATCGGGTTGTACAGGAGATGGCACATGTTATGCTTCATAGTAAGAAAATTGCCTTATATTTTTGGGCCGAAGCTGTTAACACGGCTGTCTATGTTATCAATCGGATTTATGTGCGCGCGGGTACTTTGAATACTCCGTATGAACTTTGGCTTGGTAGGAAACTTAATATTAAATACTTTCGTGTTTTCGGGAGTAAATGTTTTATCCTTCGGGATCGTGAAAATCTTGGAAAATTTGACTCTCGAAGTGACGAAGGAATCTTTCTTGGTTATTCTACCACAAGTCGTGTTTATCGTGCGTACAATTTACGATCTAAGACGGTGATAGAATCCATTAATATAAAAGTAGATGAAGCTTCTTCTGTAAGCCCTTCTGTGAATGGTTCTTCTAATTCTTTGGTGAATGATGATGATAATGATTCCCCGTTTGTATTGCCTGTGAATGATGATGTTTCTGCACTTGATAATTCCATTGCATCTTCTGAAAATGTTGCATCAAATGATTCATCTGAGCCTCAAAGCACTTCATCTGAAATCCCTAGCATAACTCCTAAGACTACATCCCTGACGGAGTCAAGAGATCATCCTTTATCGAATGTAATTGGGGATCCTAATGTTGGTGTGCGAACAAGAAGTCAACTACAGTGTGAATTTGTGTGCTATGTATCTTTGATTGAGCCAAAGAATATTGACGAAGCTTTATATGATGAATATTGGATAAATGCAATGCAAGAAGAACTTGGTCAATTCATTCGCAATGATGTATGGGAATTAGTGCCTCGTCTTGAGCAGCAACATATAATAGGTACCAAATGGATCTTTAAGAATAAGAAAAATGAGGATGGTACCATTGTTCGAAACAAAGCGAGACTTGTTGCTCAGGGCTACTCACAAATTGAGGGAATAGACTTTGATGAAACCTTCGCCCCGGTTGCCCGTCTTGAATCAATTCGTATTTTATTTGCGATTGCTTGCCATTTTAAAATCACTCTTTTTCAAATGGATGTTAAAAGTGCATTTCTAAATAGATTTTTAAAAGAGGAAGTTTATGTTGAACAACCGAAAGATTTCATAGACTCAAATTTTCCAAATCACGTTTTTCGACTGAAAAAGGCACTTTATGGACTAAAGCAGGCTCCACGAGCATGGTACGAGCGCTTAACAAAATATCTTTTGAAAAAGGGATACAACCGAGGGGGAGTGGATAGAACTCTCTTTGTAAAACACTTAAAGAATGATTTCATTGTGGCACAAATTTATGTTGATGACATAGTCTTTGGGGCAACTAAAGATAAGGATGCCAATGATTTTGCAAAATTGATGACAAGCGAGTTTGAGATGTCGATGATGGGGGAGCTTAATTATTTCCTTGGACTTCAAGTTAAACAAACTAAAGATGGAATTCACTTGTGTCAATCCAAATATGCGAAAGATTTGGTTAAGAAATTTAGATTGGACAGTGCAAAGGATTTTGACACTCCGATGGGTACAAGTAACAAATGACTTGGAATGAATTCGGAAGGACGGAGCGTGGATGAGAAACAATACGGAAGCATGATTGGAAGCCTATTGTACTTAACTGCGAGCAGACCAGATATTGCTTTCAGTGTTGGAATTTGTGCTCGTTATGTAATATACCGAAAATTCGGAAAATAAAAATGTCGAACTTTAGTCAAATTGACCAAAGTGCGAGGATGGAACACTTCGGAAAGTCCGAAGGTGTTAAGATGATTAAAAGTGAGTTGTGGAAGGTTTTCGAGAGCTAAAGAATCAAATTCTGCAAAACTGCAGATTTTGAGCTCTCGGGGACCGGTCCCTGGTGGGAGAGACCGGTCCCCGAACGCGTATGAAATGAGACAGCCGAAAAATCGGCTAAGTTCTGAGAAATCAGCTCTCGGGAACCGGTCTCTACCTGAGAGACCGGTCCCCCAGAGACCGGTCCCATAAGGAGAGACCGGTTGCCCTGCGCGCAGCAGCTCTGGCTGCGCAGGGTGGACGTTCGGGAACCGATCCCTACTCGGGGAGACCGGTCTCTGTCTGCGCGGAATGCCCAGTTCGGGCAGTGTATTAAAGTGAAAGTTGAGGGGTTTAGCTACAATTTTGCAACCCAATAGCTATGTATTGAGGGTTAATGAGTTTTTCTCTCATTCCCACCCTCTCAAACACTCTCTTCTCTCCCTCTCTCTCTCTAGAAGGCAAAGGAGAAGAAGAAGAAGGAAAGAAAGGAAGGAAAAGAAGGAGAAGAAGGTGAAGAAGAAGCTTTTGGAGCAAAGAGGCTTCATCTTCTTCCTCTCTAGTGCAAGTTAGGGAAAGCTTTGAGGTAAGCTTCAACCCTAATCATGCTAAAACTCTAGGAATGGGTTTGAATGAACCTAAGGATGGTTTCTAGTGGAAGATCTAGTGGATTGAAGCTTTCTTTTGCTTCTAAAGAGATCAAAACCTAGATTTGCTATAAAGGTGAGCTTGGACCACCTCTAATGGTGAAATCCAAACTAGGATTTTGGAAAGGCTAAGAATGGTTCTAATGGACTATTTAGAGTATAATGAAGCTACTTTTGCTTCCCAATGAGATCAAACCCTAGATTTTGATATACATTGGAGTTAGGGCACCCAAATTGGGGCTTTTGCTCATGAGGGATTCTAAGTGCAATTGACCCTCCGAAAATCTAATTGGTGGTAGTTCCGACGCGTTGGTGCGCTCGGATTAACGTTACGAAAAGCCAATGTAAAGATATGAGCAAAATGGCCTAATAGGGCTTCGTTTTGCCGCAGGTAAAGAACGAAAGGTCTAAAAATCTCAAGAAATCCATCGGAGCACCTAAATAGACCTACAAGGTGGGTGGTGCTTCTCAAACTCATTGAACTTCCTTCTATACCTAATGTGTCATTCATTTGAGCATATATGTATATATTGTTGCATGCATANTTGAATATATTTCGACTGGAAATCAACTTGCAGATATTTTAACCAAACCTTTGGATCAAAAACGTTTTATGCATTTAAGAAAGACTATTGGTATGAATCCTTCAATCTAGATATATTGGCTCATGATGATGATGATGTCTGATGTCTTTTGATGCTTTTAGCTTAGTCTTTTGATGCTTTTAGCTTAGCTGTGTAAATTTAGATTAGATGGTTGCTTGGATGAACTATGAACTATGACTTGTTGCTTTGATTGCTTTGACGTTTGATTGCTTTGACGTTTACGTTTGATCTTTTATGATAAGTATGCTTGAATCTTGATTGTGATTTAAGAATGTTTTTGCAGGAATATTCAATACTTCAAGACTCTATATCTAAGTCATAGAGTCTGTTTTAAGGATGTGAAAGATGTAATTTTCGTTTATTGGATCGATCATGCAGGAGATCGTCGTTTGGTGATTGCGATGATCTTCTTTTTATTGTTTCTGAGTTGTGTACGAGCTTTGTAGTATATTTTGTCACGAAATCGCCAAAGGGGGAGATTGTTAAGGATTTTATAGGTTGGCGGATTTCGTAATGTTGAATAGAGTCTTAGAGAGTTGATTGCGGAAGGTTGAAGAAAAGATTCAAATTGAAGAACAAAGACTCATTCGGAAAGCTCGACACCTAAAGTATGAAGAATAGATGATTTTTGGTGAAGTTATTTAATTATAATAAGTTTAGAAAACTTAGATTGTTTTTAAACTCTTAAACATTCTTAAACTGAGCTTTTTTGTGTTCTGGGACCGGTCCCCTAGGTTGAGAGACCGGTTCCCTTAAGGTCCTCACTGCGTGAATGTTGAGGCAACCGGTCCCCTGAGATGAGAGACCGGTTCCCGAACATTGGTATTTCCGTCACGCAGCGAGGGACAGGTCTCTGGCTTGAGAGACCGGTTCTCGAACGTTGTGATTTTTGTCACGCAGCGAGGGACCGCTCTCTCACTTGAGAGACCGGTCTCTCACAGACCGATCTCCTCGAGAGGACCGGTCTCTGAGGACGACACATGTTTTTAAAAAGGACTTTTTGCAATCTTAGTCTACTTCTAAATCTTCTAAACATATAAATAAGCCATGGGGGTCATCTTAAAGAAAAAAAGGCTTTGAATTTCTACTCATTCTAAACCCTAGAAACTTATTTTTCTTGTTCCTATGATTCCATTCCAATAACAAGTTTCTAACAATCAACGATCGACTTGTTTCTTCGTTTTTACTCGAGAACTTATACGAGAATCAAGTAGATGTTTGATTAAAAAGTAGACCCTCATCGCTTATGGGATTCTAAGGCTTAATCACCATAAATCTTCGGTTCTACAAGCTCCGGAAGGAGGTTCGACGCATGGATCTCGTGTGAAGCCGAGGATTCGGTGGACGCTTCGAGAAGTTGAGGCGTTGACGCTGCAAGGATTTGCGGCGAGGTCAGTTGGAGGATTCCTATCGATCGAGGACCGGCGAAGATCACGAACAACGGGAAATCGGTAAATTGAGTCGTGTATTTTTGTCAAAATCACTTGTACTCAAGTTTTCTTAGTGGATTTTCTTCGCATGATCGGTCCCGTGGGTTTTTCACTCCGGCTTGGAGTTTTCCCACGTTAAATTCTCGGTGTGCTGTTTTATTTTCCGCTATTTCGTTTTATTTGTATCGAGATTTTTGAGTTTGCCGTTTTTACACCTATTCACCCCCCTCTAGGTGTTACTTACCTTTTAGATCCTTGGGATCCATATCTTTCAAGCTTGATTTTCAGGACTTTGCCCATTTTGGCTTTCACTCGCTGGCGCCTCGTTCGGGGACCGATTTTCTCAACTTGGGACCGGTTGCATCAAGAATCCCCAGCAACCACCAGCCTCGGAGACCAGTCTCTCCCTGCCAGGGACTTGTCCCCGAGAGCAATTCTGCCCCAGTGTAGGTTTTTGCACTTTTTGCTCTCGTGGACTCGTTCCTAATGCACTTTTCGTGCTTTGGACATCTTTAGCTCCTACGAAGGGTACTCACTCGACAATTAGTCGATCCTGGACGAAGTACAACTCTCGAATTTTGAGAATTCACTTCCTTACATCCTCCCCTCCTTAAAAGGAGTTTCGTCCTCGAAACTAACTCAATTCTTTATTTTAACTTAAATTCTTTCCTCACTCTTCGAATAGATGAGGGTGGTGCTTTCTCATCAGATCCTTGAGTTCCCAGGTGGCTTCACGATCATCATGATTGCTCCACCTAACTTTCACATAGGGAATTTCTCGATTTCTCAATTTTCGCACCTCTCGGGCGATAACCATCACCGAAAACTCTTCATAGCTCAAGTCCTCTTGAAGTTCCGGTGGCTCATATAGCATCGCGTGCTCGAGGTCGTGAATATACTTATGGAGATTGGAGACATGGAACACATTGTTACATCCGCGAGCTTCGGCGGCAAGGCAAGCCGATACACCACCGTGCCAACTCGCTCTAATATCTCGTAAGGTCCAATGTACCGGGGACTTAGTTTTTCCCGAACTCCAAATCGCTTCACGCCACGCATTGGTGACACCTTCAAGAATACGCGGTCGCCGACCACGAACTCTATGTCTCGACGACGCCTATCAGCATAGCTTTTCTGTCTCGACTGCGCCGTGAGCAATCTCTTGCGAGCAAGGCGGACTTTCTCCTCCGCTTCTCGCAGAACATCGGGGCCGAACTCCGCACGCTCACCTACATCACTCCAGTGTATAGGAGATCGACACGTCCGCCCGTAGAGGGCCTCAAACGGTGCCATCTCCATACTAGCGTGATAACTATTGTTGTAGGCGAACTCGACTATCGGTAGGTGATCACACCAACTTCCCTTATAGTCGATGACACACGCTCGAAACATATCCTCCAGGGTTTGGATGGTTCTCTCTGTTGGCCCATCGGTCTGAGGATGAATGCGGTGCTGAAATCGAGCCGTGTGCCAAGGGCTTCCTGCAGGCTTTTCCAGAAGCGTGAAGTGAACCGGGGGTCACGATCCGACACGATCAACTTCGGCATCCCATGCAGTCTCACTATCTCGTCGAGGTATACCTGCGCTAACTTGTCACTCGACCACGTGGTGTGGATCGGCAATAAGTGAGCCGACTTCGTCAATCGGTCCACAAGTACCCAAATTACATCGTGGCCGCCCGTTGAGCGAGGCAAGCCAACCACGAAGTCCATTGATATATCCTTCAATTTCCAAACGGGGATTGGTAGGCTTTGAAGCTTTCCCGCTGGAAACCGACGCTCTGCTTTCACTTGTTGGCATGTTAAGCACTTCGCCACAAAGCGTCCAATATCACCCTTCATTCCTGGCCACCAATAGTGCATTTTTAGTCCTTGATATATCTTGGTGCCGCCCGGGTGATCAGCATACGTAGATCGGTGTGCTTCTTGCAGAATCAACTCGCGAAGCTCTCCGTCTTTGGGCACACACCTCCGGTTCGAAACTGAAGTGTACCATCGGCGTTTATATTGAAATCGCCGCCTCGTCCTTCCTCGATGTTGCGCCAGACCTTTTGGAGTTTCGGGTCCGCAGATTGTAGATCTTTAATCCTCTCCAACAAGGTCGGTTGGACAACGAGTGCCATCAACTGAGCCGGAATCTCGGGAGCAACCACCTCTAGATCTAACCGTTCCATATCCAGCCATAAAGGCGTCTGGTTTGTGACCCACATAGAGAGGTTCTCCGCCGATTTCCTGCTTAGTGCATCCGTGACCACATTTTCTTTCCCAGGGTGGTAAAGAATATCCACATCGTAATCCTCTAGCAGTTCTAACCATCGCCGCTATCGCATGTTGAGCTCTTTTTGTGTGAACAGATACTTCAGGCTCTTATGGTCAGTATAAATCTCACAATGGGCACCATATAGATAGTGCCTCCACAGCATCAAGGCGAAAATTATCGCCGCTAGCTCCAAATCATGGATGGGGTAATTCTTTTAATAGCTCTTCAGCTGACGGGACGCATAAGCGATTACTCTCCCGTTTTGCATCAATACACACCCCAATCCTAGATAGGAAGCATCGCTGTAGACTACGAAGTCTTCGCCCTATTCCGGTAGAGCGAGCACCGAAGTCGAAGTCAATCTCTGCTTCAACTCGTTGAAACTACGGTCGCACTCTTCGCTCCACACAAACTTGGTGCCTTTCTGTGTCAGACGAGTAAGTGGAGTTACTATCTTCGAAAAGCCCTCCACGAACCGTCTATAATAGCCCGCTAAGCCCACGAAGCTTCGAACCTTCGTGACATTCGTCGGGCGCGGCCAATCCTTGATTGCCTCAACTTTCCTTGGGTCTACCGAAACTCCACCCGCGGAAATCACATGCCCTAGAAATGTGACTTCTCGGAGCCAGAAGTCACACTTCTTTATCTTAGTGTATAGTTTCTCCTCCCGAAGGACTTGAAGCACTATTCTCAAATGCTCGCCATGTTCTTCGTCACTGCGAGAATAGACCAATATGTCGTCTATGAAGACTACGACAAATCGGTCTAAATACCTCCTGAAGACACGGTTCATCAAATCCATGAATGCCGTTGGAGCATTTGTAAGTCCAAATGGCATGACCGTGAATTCATAGTGCCCGTACCGCGTGCGAAACGCGGTTTTCTGCACATCTTCCAGCTTGATCTTCAACTGGTGATAGCCGGATTGCAAATCTATCTTCGAGTACACACATGACCCCTGCAACTGATCAAACAAATCATCGATTCAGAGTAGTGGGTACTTGTTCTTGATCGTGACTCTGTTTAATTCTAGATAATCCACGCAGAGTCAAAACGATCCATCCTTCTTCCGCACAAATAACACCGGGGTTCCCCACGGTGATACACTTGGCCGGATAAATTGCTTGTCGAGGAGGTCTTGCAATTGACTCCTCAACTCCTTTAGTTCCGCCGGCGTCATTCGGTACGGAGCCTTCGAGATCGGTGCGGTACCGGAAACCAAGTTTATGACGAACTCGATCTCCCAATTCGGTGGTATCCCCGGTAACTCCGCGGGAAACACATCCGGGAACTCCCGCACCACCGATATCTCCTCCAATGTTGGAGCTACTCGTTCCACTTCCACAATGGTCGCCAAGAATGCTACGCAACCGCGGCTGACCAACTTTCTCGTTCTCGTCGCTGACACCGTCGACAAAGCACGAGCTCTGACAAGCCCGATAATTGAACTCCTTCTGTCCTGGCTCACGAAACGTAATCACCCTGCTCTTGCAGTCGATCGTTGCGTGATATTTTGAGAGCCAGTCCATGCCCAAAATGACGTCGTACGCCTCGAGCTTCTTGAGTTCCAACATCCGAATAGGCATTATCGAATCGCCTACTTGTACCGGACACGATGAACACTCCGAATAGGTGTTCGACCTAGGGCCCTCCACCCGCCACTTGTCACTCGCCTCAATGAGTATGTAATGCATGGGTGCGAATGATCTACTAATGAATGAATGCATGGCGCCTGTATCAAACAAAGCCCTGGAGCGAACTCCGTTAATTAAAACCATGCCTACCACGAGGCGATGCTCCTCCGCCTCCTCAGGCTCTTCAGCTTGGACCTGAGCGGTGAATACCCAACCGCTCGAGGCCGATCGCGTCACCTCGGGTTGACGCGGCATCATCGCACGTCCCGTCGATGCGGCCACCGGTGGAGCTCCTCTATAGTGAGCTAGAATCGCTGGCGCCGACACGGTCGATGGGGCAGGTGAGGCTCCTCCTCCCGAACAATCCCGAATGAAGTGCCTCGGTTGCCCGCACTTGTAGCACTTGCCTCGGCCCTGCTCACATCGCGAGACTGGGTGGTCTCCGCTGCATATGATGCACCGTCGCGCTCCACCGCCCTTTGGCTGAGTCCGCGGATACTTCGGGGGCTTCTTGGAACGTGCTTGTCCTCCCGAACCGCCGCCACCTTGGCATTTCTTGTCTTTGTCCTTGAACTCGGCCAACGGTTCGTTCTTCTCTCGAACGTGGGCTTCTCCGTGTTCTTCCCAGAGTGCTCGGTCGAAGACCTCCGCGAAGGTCGTGAGCTTAAGTATCTGCACGGCCTTGTAGATCCCCGGCCGAAGTCCTCGCAGGAACCAATCGGCCTGGTCCCGGTCGTCCTTCACTACGTCCGGGACACAGTCTATGATGTGGGAGAATTCCTGTTCATATTCTGCTACTGAGCGGTCCCCCTGCTCCAGCTTGCGAAATTTCTCCTTGAGCTTCCGCTTCAGCGTATCGGGAAAATAGTTAGCAAACATCTCCCGCTTGAATTCCTCCATAACGTCGGTGGAAGATCAGAAGGCCGATCTCGCTTGACACGCTTCTACCACACCTTTGCCGCCTTCTCCAAGCAATGGGTGGCAAGGTATACTTTATCCCTCTCCAAAGTGCGCAGGTCTTCGAAGAGAGTCTTCATCGAGTTGATCCATGACTCGACCATCGCCGGCTCCACCTTCTCGCCCTCGAAAATGGGCGGATGGAACTTGTTAAACTTAATAAGAGCCAGCAATGCGCGCTCTCCTTCCACATCTTCGGCCGTCACATCGGGTGTAGCCGATCGCGACGCCGTCTGTGGAATAATCGTCGGCTGTGGGCGTGCCGTCACCGGAACCGCCGCTATACCCTCACCCTCTGCCGCTCCGGGTACATGAGTCGAGGGTCCAGACCAGCGCCCTCGTTCACCGTCGCAGCCGCCGCCGCAACCTGCTGCTCCAAAAGATCCTGGAGCCGCTCGAATCGGGTCTCCTGGCGCTACACCACATTGGTCAACGCGGACACCTGTGCTTGCAACTGATCCATCATGCTTGGTTCAGCCTGCTCGGGCACATCAGGGGGCAGTGCCGGAGTAGATCTCGTGCTAGGGCGTCCCCTTGGTGCCATAAGTTCCTGAAATGCCAATACTTGGTCAGTACTTTAACCAACCACCTCGTCATGACTACGATTCATATAACGACTCAACAACAAAATCGGGCAGAAGCACACAAGTGTACTCGTTCCCGACTCTTGGCATCATGTCGTCGGCCGCTGACACAACCTGTCACGCCCAGTGCCCAGACCCGCCATATGTCTACACATATAAGGCGTCTACAAGAAAAGCGGAAGTAAAGCAGGAGATAGAACAAATAAAAGAAGTGAAATAACTAGCAACTAATGATATCAGAGCAAGTAAAGTTCTATCATCTACCCAAGGTAAAGAAATGAAGCTAGTCAATAAAAGAAACTATAAGTAGTACAATATCTGTCTCTAGTACAAAAATGGTGGTCTCTATACATATACGGGTACAACTCTCAACCTCTCACAAAAAGAAATATAAATCGAGAGGTAGACCACCTAGCAACTCGTCCTCGAAGGAAGCTAGCTCGAAGCAACTCCCTTCCCGCGATCCCTGGCCTCACCCTGCGTGGAAGGCTCTGAAAAACATCGAGAAAAAAAGGGCGTGAGAACTATAAATTATAGTTCCCGGTGGGCAATTACTGACCTCAGCTTCTGCTCCACTAGGCCCCAAAAACAAGGGTAAGTAACGTTAATAGCAATAAGCAATAAAAAGGAGCATTTAAATAAACTGCTGAAAGAGAGAGCATAAGTAAAATGCTATACTACTATATCTCACATAAGCACGATGTCAAAATGTTGTACATCTATTCTACCATAAGGAAAAGTGACCAACGGCAATAGTTTACTGTTATAAACCTTTATTCTTACATGATGTATAAGCTCTATCATGGCAACCAAGTACACTGTGACGAAATAGGTAACTGTCAAGTATACTACGTGTCTCAACCCTATGCTATAAGCATGTAAATGTAATCCAACTACTAAACCTATCTAGTAGTGATTGTTCATTCTCAAACCGTGTCGATTTCCATTTCCAATTAGGGACCTACCCAAGGTAGTCCAGCTTGTACCGCCTACCGCCTAAGTGACTGTGGTAGCCCGACATTCCTACTCATGGAATGTGTCTGTCCTACTCGACCCCGTAGGCTCCTCAATACCGCACGAGCGAACAAAAATCGCATAGGCCAACTCCGGAGTGCCGGCTTGTAGGGAGCGACCCTCTCAAGCATATGCGAATGAGCACAAATGGCAAGCAAGCATAGTCCAAGTCTCAAGTATCCAATCCTCATATCTCTAACATGGTATGGTCACTAACATCCCGAAAATCTAGTTTAAGTCACAAGGTGAAGTTTCAATATTTGCTACGTCTAGTGCCCCTTGATGACACTTAGGCAATTTGATGTTCAACATGTATTCCAAATCCCTCAATGGCTCTATCCGCTAGATTCTCGCATGTCCCGAGCTCAATGCCGCTTGATGACATTAGCTCTCTAGTTCACATACCTTCTAAATGGCAATCTTGTCATCTTTCATGTCACAAGTAAACTCAAGTTTAAATGCATGAATCCGAACTCATTTATACTATAGAAGCATGAAACCAAGTCTCATAAAGAATGCTAAATGCAACCAAAGATCTCCTAAGCAACTCTCTACTACATAGGGGTCCAAAATTCCACTATATATCACATATACATTTTAAGCATTCTAAAAATCATAATAAATACATTTAGTATGAACATGCATGCTTTTTCAATTTACGGAACATATATAACCATATATGAGAATTTCTCATATGTAGGCTAGGTCAAACCCACCGAACCGTCGCGTAGGGTCTCGATTCGCCGAACAAAGTTGTCCCCGAGTCTCAAAATACCCTAAAAGTATTGAGCGACAAGATACACGGGCATTACGATCAACTATAAGATCAAACTTTAACAAATTTAACAAAAGGGCTAAAACTCACCCAATGAGTGAAAAATCTCTCTGAAGCTCTAAAAGAGAGCTAAATTCCTTCCAATCCAAGCCCAAGGAAGGTTCTAAACCAACTAATTTAGGTCCAAAAGTCCTAGATCAAAAATGCCCAAATATAAGCCCTAAAACCTCATTCTAGGGTTTCATCTCAAAACCATCAATAAAAATCCAATCTAAAGGGAGAGAATAAGTGGCTTACCTCTTAGAAGCTTCAATCTAAGCTCTAAACTCTTGAAATCCCAAGATCTTCCCTCAACAATCCACCAAGACCAAGCTCCAAGCTTCACAATGGTGGAAAAGCAAAGAAAAGGAAAAAGAGAAGGATCAACACTTAAATCCCAAGCTAAAAAGAGATCAAATCCAAAGGGGGTGAAGGGGAGAGGTGCCCTACCTTTCTCCCTGCAATGGTGAGCTCAAAGGAGGGCCCTAGAGGCGTGGGTGCTGATATAAGAGACCCACAAACGCAAAACCACCCCTGCAGTTCAAACTGCTCAAATTCTGCCGCCTTGTACCGGTACACGGGCCCTTGTACCGGTATAAGGTCCACGAAATCCAAACCCGAGGCTCGGGTTGCTGGGCTCTGCGGCTCTGTACCAGTACAAGCTCCGATGGCTGTACCGGTACAACCATCAACCTTGTACCGGTACAAGACCAACCTTGTTCCGGTACAAGCTCTGCTGCAGGCTAACCCGAGAGCTGTCCAATGAATCCAATTTTTGGATTTTGGTATCAAGCTTAAAACCACAATTCTCGGGATGCGAGCCATAGGTCGGAACACAGTAAACGACCTACCAAAAAATCTGGAAAAGCTCAGAGCACAGCTAATCACTCGAACCTCGCAATTTGCAAAGGTCCAGTGTGTCACACAACCACCTCAAGTCAAGAGCTAATACCGCTTGAATCTACCTCTAGTCGGTACTAGAGACGTAACTTCAATCTCGACCCAATCGAATTAACTTTCGCCATCGTTATAGGTTCACGTTCCGCTCACGCACCTATAACCTTAGGGTTCACCAACCTAGGATCTCCTAGGTCATCCTAGACTTTCTCTTTTTACTTGCTCTTAATGCTCTGATACCACGAACACTGTCACGCCCCGCCCCGAAACCACTACCAATTTGGCACGGTTTGGGCGGGCTGGACGGACCGCCGAACGGACAGCACCTCCTCTGTCCGCCCAAGGCTCAACAATAGGAATGTGTACAAGAATTTACCTAGGGATTTAAATTCTAAACATACGCATTCAACGAGGGCACAAACAGTGCCAACAACAAGAAGAGCAAGTAATCCACAAGATAAAGCATTTGAAATAAAGAGAGTACTTTACTAACTATTACAATAGTTTCATTCTTTTCCATTTACATCTTTTTGCCTCAAAATGAATACATTGGTTTATCCAAAATACATAGCTCTCCAAATCCTCACCTACAATGAATCTCTCTCAAATGCATAGGTGTGCTAATGCAAAAAGGAAAGCTACTATACTACCACGGTCTCACTGATCGGGCACGATGCCCTTGCCGCGGTCCTCTCTCGGCAACCCTGTACCTACCACTGAAAATAGAGTGGGGTGAGAACTATCTTTCATAGTTTCCAGTGGGCTCGGCCGCAGACTCCGCCGATCTCCCCACTAGGTCCAAGTGGGCACAAGTAACAACAAATAGATAGATAGATAGATAGATATCTCAAAGCTGTAAAGGCATAAAGAAAAACTATGCTACTATACCCATAATCATGTATAATGAATGCATGCATCATATAGTAAAGGTTTACTAACATGCTAACAAATTCGATCTATATTCGAATGATAATGTTCCATGGCATTGTTAACTGTTCATTTACCCAATCTGTGGCGAAACCCTTGGGCTCGCCTACAACTCACCTTTCCATCCCGTATTGGGCAAGGGAGCTCTATGTGCCCCCAAACCCGGGACTGTCTGCAGACCTCCATGTGGTCCTAGTCGCCCGACACTCCGGAGTACTCGACGACAATCCTCTCCATGTGAGGATATGGATGGCTATACCACCCCAAAACAGACCGTGAGCTCGATATATTCCCTCGATGTAGGGATACCCTACCGCTAGGGTCAACATATCTCTTGGTATCATCTACATCCTCTCCATGTGAGGATACCCTACAAACTAGGGTCAACATCTCGCAGAACTCATCTATTCCGACCATCATGCAATGTGCTTAGCTTTACTAAGTTCTTTGTCCACAAGGCATTTTCTAGGGAGTCCACTTATCCCTAAGTTCACAAGAACCTCTAGTGTCAAATACATTACTTTAATGCCACTCGATATGTTCTCTAACATTTAGATGTCATTTTCTATGTCACCAAACACCCATCGTGTCCATCTCTTTCCTTTGGCACTATAGGATCCATGTTTCGACCCAATCCTCACCTATCCAAGTCACCAAGCATTCCATGTACACTAGGTTTACATTTAGAAACATAAGGAAAAGGTACTACAATGCAATACTACAATGCAACATGCAGGAGATGCAAATCATGTATTTCTAAGACATAAAAAAGAGTTCGGTTGCTTCGGGATGACAACCCCCCACTTTTTGAAGGTTCGAAGGCTCTAGAAGTGCCCTCCGACGTACTTTACGACGAGGTCTTGTCATCCTTGGTCCAAAACAATGCTCAATCGGCCTTATTTTGCCGATAGCTTTTCACCGACTCGACGAATGCTCAATCCGTCTTCGTCTCCGCGTTTAGACACCTATCAATTAGGTTTACAAGGCCTCAAATTAGATCAATCTCATACTTTACCAAAAGCCCCATTTTGGAGCCCTAGGGTTCCATCTTGCCATTTGCACTTTGGAACCCTAGCTCTGGCTCTAATCCACCAACAATGGTGCTAGGGGTCCATTTGACCACATTTTCAAAGCTCAAAATCCAAAAACCGTAAGTTCTACAAGCTAGGATTTGTAGCTTACCTCTTGAGCTACACCAATGGAGAGGAGAGGAAGAGAGGAAGATGCTCCAAGCCTTTTCTAGCTTGATCTCCTTCTTCTCATTCTTCTTCTCCTTCCTTTCTTTCTTCTTCTCCTTCTCTTTTCTTCTTCTCCTTCTTTTCCTTCTTCTCTTTTCCTTCTAGAGAGAGAGAGGGAGAGAAATGAGGGAGTGTGGGAGTGTGAGAGGAAATGTGAGAGAGAGAGAGAGAGAGCTCTCTTCCCTCTTATCACCCTCCAACTAATGCCATTTTGCATAAAAATCCCTCAACTTTTGTCTCTGTGCACTGCCCTTACTGGGCAGTCTGCGTGCCGAGGGACCGGTCTCTCCTGTCTGGGACCGGTCCCCAAGAGCCTCCCCAGATATCATGTGTTCGGAAACTGGTCTCTCCCAAGGAGACCGGTCCTCAGGAGACCGGTCCTTGCCTGAGAGACCGGTCCCCGAGAGCTTGATTTTCAGAACTTAGCCGATTTTGGCCTTCTCTCGCTGGCGCCGCACACGGGGATCTGTTGCCTCAGCCTGGGACCAGTTGCATCAAGAATCCCCAGCAACCACCAGCCTCGGGGACCGGTCTCTCCTTGCCAGGGACCGGTCCCCGAGAGCAATTCTCTCCCAGTGCAGGTTTTTGCACTTTTTGCTCTCGTGGACTCGTTCCTAATGCACTTTTGGTGCTTTGGATATCTTTAGCTCCTACGAAGGGTACTCACTCGACAATTAGTCGATACTTGACGAAGTACAACTCTCGGATTTCGAGAATTCACTTCCTTACACCCTCATTGGAGAGACCGGTTCCCGTAAGTGTGGAAAAGGGGGCAAAGGCCTTTTTCCGTAAATAAGCCACTCTCGGGGACCGGTCCTTCTTGGAGAGACCGATCCCCGTAGCCTGAATTTAGCCAAGATGGGCTGTGTCATGTTGGCAAAGTTGAGGGGCTTTTATGCATTTGTAGCATGAGTTAGGGGTATATGAGAGGGTGAGCTCTCTCTCTCTCATTTCTCTCCCAAACTCAACCCTAACTCCCTCTCTCTCTCTCTAAACTCTCTTCCTCTCTCTCTAGAAGGTGAAGAAGAGAAGGGTTTTGGTGGAGAAGCAAGCAAGGAGAAGGATCTTCGTCATCTTCTTCTTCCTCTCAAGCTTGGAGCAAGCTTTTGGAGGTAAGCTTCTAGGCTCAACTGTGGTGAACTTCTAGGGTTTTGGTCTTTAAGCTTTAGAATGGTTTAGTTGAAACTCTAGCATGCTAAATAGATGTTTTAATGCATGAGTTGGAGGTTTAGCGATAGATTCTTGCATGATTGCACGTTAGAGCTCCGAAAATGGGGTTTTGTGATTTGTTAGGTATTGATCTAAATTGATCAAGTGTAAACCTAATTGCTAGATGTTTAAACTCGTAGGCGAAGACGGTTCGACGATTCGTCGAGCGAGTACAAAGTTATTGGCAAAAAGGACCTTCCGAGCTTCGTTTCCGCCTGGGAGGCCGAGACGACGTCGTAAAATCGCCGAACTTCATTCCTAGAGTCATGACAATGCCAGAAGGTGGGTGGTGTCATCCCGAAGCAACCGGGCTCCTCTTTATGTCTTAGTGTAATTTAAATCTTGCATCTCTTGCATATATGCATTGTAGGATAATGTGCATTTCTATTTCCTTATGCTTTCCTAGATAATATCATAGTATGAGTGGAATGCTTGATATAGTGGATAGATGAGGATTGGGTCGAGACATTGAATCCTATAGTGCCGAGATAAGAGATGGACTCGATAGTTGACAAAAGACATAATGAGTGGCATGTAAATAACAATGACACTTGACGTGTGAACTTAGGGATAGGCGGATTCCCTAGAGATGAGTCATTGAACGAGAACTTAGTGTAGTTAAACACTTGCATATGGACTTTGGGATAGGTGGATTCCCGAGTGATTGTTAGCCCTAGTGGATAGGGTATCCTCGAGTTGAGAGGATTGGATCATACTCGCTGTCTGTTCAGAACTTGTGTTGGTCGCTTGTAATATACCGAAAATTCGGAAAATAAATATCGAACTGTAGTCAAATTGACCAAAGTACGAGGATGGTACACTTCGGAAAGTCTGAAGGTGTTAAAATGATCAAAAGTAAATTATGGGAGGTTTTCGAGAGCTAAAAGATCAAAATCTGCATCCTGCAGTTTTGAGCTCTCGGGGACCGGTCCCTGGTGGGAGAGACCGGTCCCCGAACGCGTATGTAATGAGATAGCCGAAAAATCGGCTAAGTCTTGAGAAATTAGCTCTCGGGAACCGGTCCCTGCCTGAGAGACCGGTCCTCGAGAGACCGGTCCCCCAAAGAGAGACCGGTTGCTCTGCGCGTGCACCCTGCTGCTCACGGGAAGAGCCTTGGGGAACCGATCCCTGAAGGAGAGACCGGTCCCCGCCTGCGCGAACAACCCAGTCTAGGCTGTGTGAAAGAGTAAAAGTTGAGGGGCTTGGCTGCAATTTTGCAACCCAATGGCTATGTTATGGGGGCTAATGAGATTTTCTCTCATTTCCTCACCCTCTCACACTCTCTTCTCTCCCTCTCTCTCTCTCTAGAAGACAAAGGAGAAGAAGAAGACAAAGGAAAGGAAGGAAAAAGAAGAAGAAGAAAGTGGAGATGAAGAAGAGGAAGTGAAGAAACTCCCTCTTCCTCATCTCTAGCTTGGAAAAGAAGAGCTTACAAGGTAAGCTTTGAACCCTAATCATGGTAGAACCTAATCTAGGGTTTGGATTAAGCTTTAAATGGGTTTTATGGAACCATTTGAGTATTTGAAGCTTTTATTTTGCTTCCTTTGAGATCAAGACCATAGAAATAGTGAAGCTTAAGGTGAGCTTCATCACCTCTCATGGTGAAACCCTAAGTAGGGTTTTGATTTGTCTAAAGATGGTTCTAATGGACTTTTTAGAGTATAATGAAGCTACTTTTGCTTCCCATTGAGATCAAACCCTAGGTTTGATGATGCTATGGAGCTAGGGCACCCAAATTGGGGCTTTTGCTCATGGGGGTTCCTAAGTGCAATTGACCGTCTAGAAACCTAATTGGGGGTATTTACGAAAAGCCAATGTAAAGATATGAGCAAATGGCCTAATAGGGCTTCGTTTTGCCGCAGGTAGTGAACCGGGTGTCTAAAAATCCCAAGAAAATCGTCGGAGCACCTAAAGAGACCTACAAGGTGGGTGGTGCTTCTCAAACTCATTGAACTTCTCTCTATGCCTAATGTGTCATTCATTTGAGCATGTGTATATATATTGTTGCATGCATTTTAGGGTAAAGTGATGATGAAAATGTGATGATGCATGATTATGAGTACAACTTGCATTTTATGATGAATGAGAACTATGTGAACGTCAAAAACCCTATGTGTATGCATAAGAGAAAAGTGAGCACCCAAAGTGAGCAAAAGAATAGAGTGACACAATGACATAGATCGAGTGGCATTCGATAAAGTTAAAGTGAAATGACACTAAAGATAGTGTGAGGTAAAGAACAAGTGTATTATAAAGAATGATGAAAATGACAATGTTTAAAGCTAAAGTAATGTGGGGAGTAAAGAACATGAAGTTCTAGAGGTAGCCAAAAGTAAAGAATGTAAAGAATATGATTGCTAGAGTTAGCAAGAGTAATGAATGGTAAAGAACAATGATTGCTAGAGTAGCAACATAAAGTGATGTAATGAACACTAGAGCTAGTGTAAAGTCAAGATTGAACTTATAAATCCTTTGAGTTAAGGATATGATCATACTTGCTATGAGTTCCGTGCTCGAGGGCGGTCGCTCCCCCTCGGGCGATGCGCTCCGGAGTTATGCATCACGGGTTGGAGTAAACCCGAAGGACGGTCCTAGCGGGTGAGTTCCTACGATGATGGACTTAATGTGAAGCAAGTCAATGTGGCGATACCCCCGGCTTAGCCTTGAGATTAAAGAACAACGAGTAAAGAACAAAGTGCAAAGAACAAAGAACAAAGAACAAAGAGTAAAGTGAAAAGAACAAAGAATTTGCATAATCTGTATTTATTTAATGTTGAGCATACTCCTTGCTTTATTGTTTAGGCATATTAGCATCATGTATAGATTGGTTACTATATGCAACTTATTCTTTCTATTATGTCTGAGTTAATCCTAGTAGAAAAGTCGGTGAGATTGAGGCCGAGCCCACTGGGAACTTTGTTGTAGTTCTCACCCCACTATTCCACAAAGCCGGGACCCAGCGAGCCGACGAGCGACCGAGGTAAAGGTATCGCGCCTTAGTCAGAGGCCACCAGAGTTGGGTTACATTTTGCTAGTAAAGTACCCTATGATCATCTTTTGTACTTGATGAGAAATAATGTAAAGAAAGAATGTAATGTGTATTTTGAGGTAAATGTGATGTAAGAAAGACATGATGAAATGATGTAATGAATGTAAGAAATCGATAATTTACAAGTTGGATGTAATGTATATGATCTAAATTGAATCATAGTACAATGAATGTTTAGTTTCCTTTTTCTTTCACTCGTGGCTATTGCTTATCCTCGTGTAAGCCGTTTGTGTATGTTTCCGCTAGTGCTTTTCTCTATTGATGAAAATGTACATGTGATGAGCCTTGGGCGGATAGAGAAAACTCTGTCTGTTCGGCGTCTGTTTGATGTGCTGGGGTCGGGCCAAATTGGTATCGGTCCCGGGGCGTGACAGATAGCGTGGTATCAGAGCCAAGAGTGAAATGATAGGGATGGACCTAGAGACCCTTAGGATTGGAAGACCTTAAGGATCTAGGGAACGTGAGTGACGTGGGATCAAAGTTAGCGAAAGCATATGATTGGGTTAAGTTGGGACGTCTCTAATGTGATTAGAGGCTAAGTTTAAATTTCGTTTATCCTCTACTTCTAGTGTTGTGTCGGGCGGCTGACGACATGACGCTTGAGGCAAGGATGAATGTGCATGTTGCTTTCGCCTAATTGGGTATGGTCGAGTAATGTTGGTCAAGTGACTAATGCGAGTTGCTTCTTTTCAGGAAGCAATGGCACCTCAACATCGATCGCAGACAAGGTTGATGCCGGAGGAAACGAATGCGGTGCCCGAGCAATCCGGAGAGAGTGGCGACGGAGAGCTTAGGGAGCAAATGGCCGCGCTTATTGGTGTAGTGCGGCAACAAGCGGAGTTTGTTCAACGCCAAGGGGAGCAGATTCAGAGGCTCCAGGAGGCCTTGGAGCGTCAACAGTCTGCGGCGGCCCAAGTGGGCGTGGAGCCATCTGTGCCCCCTGCGGAGGTGCCGAGGGCAGTCGAGGGAGCGGCGGCAGTAGCGGCTGCGCCAGTCACGCTAGTACCGGCCGGATCGGGAACTTCAAATCCCGATGGTGCGGCGGTAGAAGCGGAGCGAGAGCGCACGTTGGCGGCTCTCATTCAGTTCAAAAAGTTCGATCCACCTACCTTTGAAGGCGGATTGGTAGAGCCGGCGGTTGTGGAGTCGTGGATCGACTCGATGGAGACGCTCTTCGAGGACCTAAATATCTTAGAGAAAGACAAAGTGTACCTCGCCACCCATTCATTGTCTATGGAAGGCGGTGATGGTATGGTGGAAGCGAGTGAAGCAGGATCGACCTACTGATCTTCCGCTTATGCTATGGGAGGAGTTCAAGAGAGCAGTATTCGCGAACTACTTCCCCGACACGGTGAAGCGGAAGCTACAAGAAAAGTTTCGCAAGTTGAGACAGGGCGATCGGTCGGTGGGAGAATACGAGCAAGAGTTCTCCCACATCATAGGCTATGTTCCCGATGTTGTTCGTGATGATCGGGACTGGGCGGACTTGTTCTTGCTAGGACTCCAGCCCCGAATTTATGAAAAGGTGCAGATCTTAAAGCTGTCGACCTTTGCGGAGGTCTTTGATAGAGCTTTGTGGGCGGAGCACGGTAGCGCCCACGTACGCGAGGAACGAGAAGCTATGGCCGAGTCTAAGGACAAGGGCAAGAAAAGAGCGGCGGGCGGTGCCGGGGGCCGGCCAAATACTAAGAAACCCCCTCGGTATCCCCGACAGCAGGCGAGGAATTGGAGACCACCTCGATGTGTTATTTGTGGTGGTGAGCACAAGGTGTCGACTTGCTCG
Source organism: Ananas comosus (assembly GCF_001540865.1). NCBI lineage: Eukaryota > Viridiplantae > Streptophyta > Magnoliopsida > Poales > Bromeliaceae > Ananas > Ananas comosus. Next base: position 4,298,226 of record NC_033644.1, on the reverse strand, counting down.
CAGCGAGATGGCAAATGTTTTAAGTGTGGCCAACTAGGACATCTTATCCGGGAGTGCCTGAGCTGGACGTCGTCTGCGCCGACGGCGGCTTCAGCACCGTCTACCTCGAGACAGCTTGCGAGGTTACCACCAACGATGTCGGCTGGGCGCACATCATCACCGCGTCAGCCGGAGGGATCGAGAGCGCCTAGCGGCCGAGTCTTTGCCGCTCAGGTGGAGGAGCAACAACCTGCAGCACCCGACGACGTCGTGGCAGGTATAATTGTGATTAAAGGCATTAGAGCTAGAGCAGTGTTTCATACAGGCGCGTCTCATTCGTTTATTAGCACATCATTTGCTAAGACACATGGCATAGAGATGGTGTACAATGAGGATTACTGGTGGGTGAATGCCCCAGAACATTCATTCAGTGTTCACAACGAGTGTTTGGCGTGTCCAGTGCAAATAGGCGATTGGATTATGCCGATTGATCTGCTAGTGCTAGATCAGATGTGGGGATTCGATGTTATCTTGGGGAATAACTGGCTCTCCAAGTACTATGCGGTGATAGATTGTGAAAGCAAAGTGATCACTTTTCGTGAGCCTAATCAAGAAGAGTTAATCTACCAAGCGTGCAATAGTAGGCGCTTCGCGGCGACTATATCGTCTGTGAGGGCGAAGAGAATGATTAAAGGGGGGTGTAAGGCCTATTTGGCAACCATGGTGGATGCTCGAAAGGAGTACCCAGAGTTGGGAGATATTCGAGTAGCGTGCGAGTTTCCGGATGTGTTTCCCGTGGAGTTACCGGGACTGCCACCGGACCGGAAAGTTGAGTTAGTCATTGACTTGATTCCCGGGGCGGAACCAGTTTCGAAGGCTCCGTATAGAATGGCACCGGTGGAGCTGAAGGAGTTAAAAGGCCAACTATAGGACTTGCTCGATAAAGGCTTCGTGAGGCCGAGCGTGTCACCATAGGGAGCTCCGGTGCTATTTGTGAAGAAAAAGGATGGCACACTTCGACTCTGCGTAGATTATCGCGAGTTGAACAAAGTGACGATAAAGAACAAGTACCCGTTACCAAGGATTGACGATCTATTCGATCAGTTGCAAGGGTCCAAGGTGTATTCGAAGATTGATCTCCAATCGGGGTATCATCAATTAAAGATCAGGCCGAAGGATGTGCACAAAATGACGTACCGTACGCGGTATGGCCATTATGAGTTCACGGTAATGCCGTTTGGGCTTACTAACGCCCTGGCAGCGTTTATGGACTTGATGAATCAAGTCTTCAGGCTATTATTGGATCGATGCGTCGTGGTATTTATAGACGACGTATTGGTTAACTCGAAAAGTGAAGAGGAGCATGAAGAGTATCTAAGAGCGGTGTTGCAAATGCTCAGACAGGAGAAGCTCTATGCAAAGTTAAAGAAGTATGACTTTTGGCAAAAGGAGGTCACATTTTTTGGGTCATGTGGTATCGGACGACGGAGTGTCAGTAGACCCGAAGAAAGTAGAGGCAACAAAAGGATTGGCCTCGCCCCACGAATGTAGCGGAGATCCGCATTTTTCTTGAATTGGCGGGCTACTATCGGCGGTTCGTGGAGGGGTTCGCCAAAATAACCACTCCACTAATGCGCCTCACGCATAAGGGGGTAAAGTATGTTTGGAGCGACGATTGCGATCGGAGCTTCGAAGAGTTAAAGAGCAGGTTGATGTCGACTACGCGACCCCCTTGCCGCGATCCCGTGCCTCCACCGGTGCTGAAGGCTCTGAAATAAAACCATAAAACAGAGGGCGTGAGAACTATTAAATAATAGTTCCTAGTGGGCAATTACTGACTTCAGTGAAAAGCACCACTAGGCCCAAGAGCTAAGCAAGTAAGTGCGAAACGATAAGCAATATGAATAACAAGTATATAAATATGAATACTTACTATACCATGATATCTCTACTTAGCATAAATTTGCATAAGTATGATGCTATTCCAACATGTATATGCATGAATATACAACCAACATGATATCCATAATGTAAATAGTCAGATGTCATTATTTACTATTCTAGTCAATGTCCACTTGGCGTGTTATGTCATTAGAATCCCAATCCTATAGGACCTATCCGTAGGTAGTCCGGCCTGCGCCGTACCTAATGGCCCAGTGATAGTCAACATCCCCACTCTAAGAATGAGCCTCCCCACGGCATCCCATTTCGGCGCCCAATCCCGCACGGACAAGCATGCGTCGCGATGGCTATCTCCGGAGTGCCATCTTATGAGGAGCGACCCTCACAAGCATGTGCGAATGAACACAATGGCAAGTAAGTGTAAAAGTCCGTCTCAAGTCTCAAGTCATCATGTCTAAAGCATGGAATGTAGCAAATGTCTCAATGGCCTATCACTATGTCATCATGTCTAACACATGGAATATAGTCGATGTCCAAATGGCCTGTCACTATGTCTCTATGTTGCAGTTTCACAGTTTACTAAGTCGGGTGCCCTTTATGGCACTTTTGTCCACTAAGTCCAAGCATGAGTTTAGTGTTCAGGAGTACATAATTCGAGTCATTCTCATCATATGAGACATGTTTCCAACTTGCAATAAAGAATACTTTTCACATGCATGCATAATACACATATGGCTCTACTATATACCTCTACTTCCAACACCACCGCTCTCGCCGGTCTCGTCGTCGTCGTCCTCCTCCTCTGCCGCCTTGGCCGGAGCTGGGAGCAAGAGGGCCGCAGCGACGATCTCGTCTCTTGCCGCTCTCGTTGTCCTCCTCCTCCGCCGCTCTCGTCGTCGTCGTCGTCGTCCTCCGCCGCCTTGGCCAGCGCCGGGAGCAAGAGGGCCGCAGCGCCATCGGACTGCTGCACGCTCTCCGCTCCGGATCCGGCTTCGAATTCGCACCCTGCACGCCCTCCGCGCGGTCCACGATGTCAGTTTGGCCTCGTGGACTGGATGAGAGGGAGGTCTCATTATATATATATTACACGTGTTATATATATACTATTATATATATATATATATATATATATATAATATATATATATAATAGTATTTATTTATATATAGAAATATTATTATATAATATTTTATTTATAAATTTGTAGATTACTTTTACTTAATATTCTTAATATATACCTCTTATTATTATTTAATATTATACTATGTATTATATTTTAATAATATTTAATCTATATATAAAAACGTCTAATAATAATAGTATATAGTATATTAATGAATTATTACGTATAATTTGATTATAATAGCCGATTTTTGTCGCCAATTTTCTAATTAGTACACGCATATACCCGTAGAAATCACATTATCCGTAGTAATTGCCGAATCCGTTTTTATAGCCTGTATGTTTCAACGAATTTAAAATTTAATAGATGAATTTTATGGCGAATTATATCCGTACCGAATTTTTGATGAATCCGAATTAACTAACTATGCCTCCAGCCACCAAGGTTGGTTTAGCTGCGATCGATTTCATCCGTGCATCTGCTCGCTCCCGACGTGCTTAATTAATTAATTGATATTTGAAGGGTAAATAAAAAAAGTATTTGCTATATAAAGGGTATATAAGAAAAGTTTTTTACGGTAAAGGGTATATTGGAATGGGCAAAATGGTAATTTTTCAGAGATAACGGCAGCTCACTCACGGAACTTAACTCCAGGATATATTACAAAGACTTGGAACATAAGAAGGGTATTTTCAATATTAGCCTTTTAAGAGGGATAAATAAGAAAATCGAAAACTTTTTAGAGGTATATAGGCTATTGCCCCAAAATTATAATATGCGAAACAGAGTCGGTTTACGTGAGTCTCAAGTGATTAGTTAAAATCTCAAGTGTGATATGAAAGATAGATACACGAAAACCAAGTGTAATAATCTGAAAGAAGATAGATCCACGGATATCCCCATAGTCAGTAAAAAAAAAAAAATCTAAAGTTTTGGAGGGTTTAATTGGCGGGCATTGGGGGGCCGGGCCCGTACTAGGGACGGAAGTTTAAAAATTTTGCTTCGCTAGTCACATTGCGGACCGAATTTGCCAGACCGGGCCGGCCCCTAAAGTGGTTCGGCCCGGGTAGATGTGGTACACATTACACCCCTGCCCGGCGTGCCCTGGGTAGGTTCTCGTCCCTAGAAAAGGGTAGCAACTCTCGTGTTCTCGTTCCTATTCTTCTTCCATTTCCCAATCCTCACCACCACCATCACGCGATCAAGACGTCGAGCCAAAGAAAATCAGTAAGCTTGCATTTTAACCCCACTAACTACATCAGTCTAAAATCTTATTCTCTCATGGAACGCTTTATTTATGCTCTCTCTCTTCGGATTCTCCTCTCGTTTTCCCCACTTGTGCCCTCTTCACCTATCCCTCCTTTAATTCCCTATTCGGAGATTAGGGTTTTAACAATCCGCGTTTTTAATCCCTCGAAAAAGGTATCAATTTCTTATTCTCTTCTCGATTCTGTGTGATTCGCATGTATCTCACACTTTTTTGGTGGTCAATTGAACATCGATTAAGGGAAGGAGATAGAGAAGAATTAGGGAGAGGTGACTAAGCCATGGCCGAGCACCAACGATCGGTGGAGCCGGAGGAGCAGGTCGATCTCGATGGCGACAACGACATTGAGGACATGATGGATGATGAGGACGGCGGGGAGGATGAGGGCTATAGGAAAGAAAGGGAGCAATTTGATGGTGAGGATGATGATGATGATGATGATGATGATGATGATGAGATTACGGAGGGGATGGAGGCGAGGGGATCCGAGGGTGAGGGCGGCGAGAAGGTTTTGGCCTCGGATGGGGGAGAGGAAGCTTCTCAGGCGGTGAAGGAGGAAGAAGAAGAGAAGCCAGTTGGGCCTAAGGATGAGGAGGATAGAAGGAAGTGGGCCGAGCTTCTGGCGCTCCCTCCTCACGGGTCGGAGGTTTTCATTGGTGGCTTGCCGAGGAATGCTACCGAAGAAGATCTTCGAGAACTTTGCGAGCCCTTTGGTGAGATCTTCGAGGTGAGAGAATGGTCTATAGGGAACGTTTGATTCTTATTGTTTTTCAAGTGAGTTTGCATGTCAGATTGCTGGGTTATTATGTAATGATGATGGATAACAGGTGAGGTTGATGAAGGATAAGGACACAAAAGAAAGCAAGGGTTTTGCATTTATAACATTCACTACCAGGGATGCTGCTCAAAATGCCATTGAAGAGACCCATGACAAGGAATTCAAGGTAAATTAATCATAATTGCTTGTGTTTTGTCAGTTCATTACATTGTTCATTAGGTGGCTAATGGATTTTCATTTTTACTCATCTAGGGGAGAACCCTGAGATGTTCCTCGTCGCAAGCTAAGCATAGGTTGTTCGTAGGAAATGTTCCAAAGGGCTTGACAGAGGAAGAGCTTAGAAAAATGCTAGAGGAAAATGCTCCTGGTGTTGAGAATGTCGAAATTTTCAAGGTGGGTTTATTATTTTTAAATTGCAATTAGCTTTAGTTGCTATCTATGCATATAATAATTTTTTGAGTTCCTTTTTATATTCTTTCACTATGTTTTGGTGATGATTGCAGGATTTACAGGATCCTAATCGTAATCGTGGTTTTCTATTTGTGGAGTACTACAACCATGCCTGTGCTGACTATGCAAGGCTGAAGATGTCGAGCCCAGACTTCAAAATTGAAGGAACCAATCTAACCGTCAGCTGGGCTGATCCTAAGAGTTCAACTGATTCTTCTGCAGCTGCTCAAGTAGAGTTTCTAGACACAAATGAATTAATTACCTTTTCTTTTCCTTAACTTAAATAGCTATATATGGTTTATGCATAGTTATTACTCCTATCTGGTTAACCGCTAAACTTAATGGGGTAGAAGCCATATGAACTTGCTGTTTACGTGCATGTTTTCTTGCTCAATTGCCAATGCGCAGAAAATTGCGTTCACAAAACATATAGAGGTCGTCATTCTATCATTTCACCTGCTTTTAAAAAGCTAGTTTTGTTTAGTATATAACTCGTGAAAGGTGAATAATTAGTTAATTACAAGGTCAGTATTTACTGTTGTTTTGTTGAAATATTGAGAGGAGGAAAATTATTGCCTTTTTCTTGCTTATGAGTTATGACTCTTAATTTTATTGGGTGTGCATTCCTATAGTAATTGTAGAGGATAGTGACATTGTGAAAAAAAGGTTAAATTCTCATAAGTCATAACTAATCGGTCCAAGGACTATTGTTTGCCTGGTTTTTCTAGTATATTGCAGCAAGCAGTGGTTAGTTTTCTATTGCTGAAAACATAGACATCAGCTATTGGCAATGAGAGCTGGATCTTTGACTAATTGAGGTATCATAAGTAACTTGTTTTCAGATTAATAGGATACAAAGCTTTCACCAAAATCATGAAAGATTATGCTACATTAACTATTAGAATAATTATGCAGATTTATTCTACCTACAATCATTGTAAGAAATAACAATATACTAGTGAAGATACCCGCGCGTTGCGGCGGAAAGATTCTGCAGAAGCAAAATAATATCATAATTAATTTTTTTATATCCATTGCAAGATGGTGAAGAAGAGAGGAAACTTACAATTATAACTAATTGTAACCTGCAAAGTTTAGATTGACACAGCTTAGGGACCGAAATATAATAAAATTAGAGAACGAATTAAAAAAAGACTTATTTGACCTACTTCCATATATTTTTCTTAGAATCAAGCTAAATTCTTTTATGCCATATTCTTTTCACGGTTTTATAACAATGCAGCCCACGTTTTCAATATCTAACTCGGTGTATATTTGCTTTTCTTTTTCATTCTCAGTATCCAGTATAATTTCTGGATTGTCCTTACTCATACTGAAACTTTGAGAGGCAATCTTCTTAGGAGGGACAATGCTATTTGAAATCAAAGATAAGCTTCCCGCATGCTCAATAAAATTAAATGCGCATAATGCATATAGGGAATATGTATCAAATTCTAACCAGCTCTCAAACTAAACAAAAATAACTCAAAAGGTAGTAAGATAATGTAAACTCAAAAGAAAACAAAGCTTATTTTGAAGTTTGAGTCCAAAATCAGAATTAGATTTCAAGAAACAGCTTTTTTCTGCTTTTAATTCTGGATCTTGAAAATGAAAAATTCTGAAAAGCAGAATCGGATTTTCTAGCACTTGTTGTCAAACACTCTATTGAGCCCAAAATCATTTTTGGCCTTAGAATTACTTTTCATCAGAAGGACCAAACACCCCCTATAGATGATATAAACCCGACAATTATAAGGAAACATAGTTTTAGATGGATTTGTAGATAAGGTAACCTAGAAAACAAAATTCCAACTAAAAATAATAGATATGTTGAGGCTCAGATGATCAATCAGCTTAATCATCAAGCACTTGTTCTTCTTTCACATCTCCTTTTGCCATCAATTGTATCGGTACTGCTACTGCTGCTCCTGTTATTGCTGGTTCTTTTTCTCCTTCTTCTTCTCCTTATTCTTCTTATTCTCTTTTTGCCATCGATCGCGTTGTTACAGCTGTCGTTGTCGCTACTGCTTGTCCTTTTGCCATCAATTTACTTTGAGCAACAGGCAACAAAAAAAGATAGAGAATGAGAGTAGATTCAACAGCAATTTTTATCATTAATAATTCAGATAAATATGTTGTAAATTAGGCAAACAGGAAGGAGTTGTTGAGCAAAATTTATAAGCTTGAAGTTAACATACATCTACATCAACAACGAAAGAAAATATAAATAGCCAAGCCACAATCCAGGAGTAAATTGAAGCAACAGGAAACCAAACATGAATAAGAAGTGGCACAAAAGAAATAGGAGAACTAATGATTATGTTCTATCTAAATAATATTAGAATTCATTTTCTAGGTTGAACTCCTATTTATAATCATATAGTATTCTTATCAAAATAGTGGAAAAAGCTCGATAAACATAGATTTTTATTCTGTGATCATAGTTAGTTTATTACATATCTAAATATTTTTCTTATGGAAAAAAAAAGAATCAGATCTGATCTAACCATTGCTTAGTTAAAGTCCAATATTATCATAATAAAGATATAATACATTTGTTTAGAAGCAAGATGCTGTACTATATAGAACTTTATGATATTTAGCTTTGTTAACTTCTTGACTTATTTATCCTTTTGTATGAGTATTAGAAAGCCGTTAATACCTCTCGACTGGTTTTATATAAAGAGCTGGAAAGCAAGTTAAAATATATTTCAATTTGTTGAACTCTTGGTTATGACTTGTGATATCACAGCCAATAATCCAACGAACCCAATGGCAATTACCGACACCGTCGTCATGTCAAATTGGAAAAAAAAAAAGAGAGAGAAAGAGAGATTGAAGCCTAAAGAAGTAATGGCATTTTGTCTGAAGAACGTTAACACACCCTATCTAATCTCTATAGCAAAAAAAGGGAAAGATCTGATATTGGTACCTCGCTAGGCGGGTGAAGAAGGAAGGTTCTTGGAGGCCAATATTCCAATAATTTGCTGTCGTTACCAAACGTCAACCATCAGTCCTTAGCTTTAGGATCTTGAATTAATAGAAAGTTGAGAAAAATATTGGGATCTTATGAGATTGACAAATAATTCTCAAATTGAATTTTAGGACATAGTTTACAAAAGCAAGTTGAAAGTAAAATTTTAAATTCAATATATGATAAAGCGAATTGTACCTTCAAAATGCAAAATGTTGCATAGTATTGCTTCCCAATAGTTTGATTTACTTAATTAATTAAACCTAGATAAGGCAGGTATCAATGTAAAAACAAAAGCAAAAGCAAGAGCTTAGTACATGATTTATATAAAGCAATGCTTGAAAATCTTTCTTCAAGAATTAAAAAACCTAGTACTTTAGCTTAGTAACTAAACCATATACAATATTCCAATAGAAAATATTCTTTACAGTCGCATCTTCCTCTTAATTGTTTTATTGCAGACTAACCATTTAGCATCATAATGTTTAGAATAAACGATAGCAATGCTAAATAAGACTTCCTCAAATTCTATCAATTTTTTTTCTGCTCAGAGACAGAAATTAATACCATTGTAGTAGCTTTGAATTGGCAAGGTAGCAAAATAAGATCCTATTTGCTTCCACTCTGACAAATTACAACAGTATTGTTCTGTTTGTTCTACTTTGTCCTCCTCCTTACTCTCCTAGCCATTATCTCAAGCACCGCTCAGGCACTTCTCAAATAGACCAATTTGGTTCTTTTTTTTTTCTTCCAATAAATTCCATAGAATGTTCGATCTATATTATGCTGTGGTCAAAGTAAGTATACATGCAGTGAGCCATCAGATTTCAGGGATAAATATGCAACAATTAAGATGTAAAAACAAGAAAAGTGTTGTGACCTCTTCAACTATAGGCCATTTTTATATATGTGAGGAGCATAAAAAAAGGAAACTTTTTCACCTCCAAAACATTCGGCTTCGTTATAAAGAGGGAGGCCATGAAAAAATTATTTTTACTCATTTTCAACAAATAGTTCCTTTTTATTTTTCTGAGTGATTGCTTGGACTAAGTATATGATGCTCTGGCCATATCAGATACGGCACAATACTCACAACTAAAGTTAAGATTTTGTTCATATTTTCAAAATTCTACAACCGAATAGCGAAAGAGGAACATCAAAAGAGGGAGCTTTTTCCTTTTCTCACCTCTAAACCGCTCGGCCTCTTGATTGTAATCGAGAAGCTTCTGCTCGATCCGCTTCCTGGAGGTGAAATCGAAGCCCGCGGAGGGCTCGCTACCAAATCAGAAATGAAAAAAATCACCAGGAGAGAAATATAGTTTTTTTGCTGCAAATAAAATTTTTACAGAGGCATATTATATAGGCAGCAAGAAGGGACCACGGAGAATGAATCCGAACCATTTTCGTGGCCGGAGGGGATGAATAAGCTGAAACGAAACGTCGCTAACGGGAATGGCGCGACGGGAAGAAGGGCGGACTATGAACTCGGCCCAACATTCCGTCCAGAGAGGGAACAGTAGGCGAAGCGGCATCTAGGCGGCGAACGAAACGAAGTGTCGCTAACGAGAACGGGCGCGACGGGAAGAAGGCCTAACCATGAACTCGGCCCAACATTCCGTCCAGAGAGGGAACAGGAGTCGGAGCGGCATTTAGAGGGGCGAGCGAAGGAGCCGGAGTGGCACATCGGGTGGAAGACGAAGTTAATTAGAAGCAGTTAATAGGAAGCAGAGTAAGGAGGAAAATTAAATGGGAACCAGAAGAGTAGGGACGAAAAGAAAATTGGTCGGGTGGGCCCCACTCACTAATTAATTAATAGAGTAGCTTAAGATGACAGGTAGGGCCCACAAAAAATTAAGTTAAGCTAATCTTGCCACGTGGACAAAGAGAACGGGCTTTTATAAGGGTTATAGATAGATGGATACTTGTGATCCCAATTTCTTGTGGATCCTGATTTCTTATGGTTTTAAGTTTTCATTATATGAATACTGTCAAAGGGCATAGTGGACTAGTTTTAGTATAGTTTAAGCTAAGTAGGCAACTCGGATATGGAGAAGCCAGAATTTTGTTTTTTTTTCTTTGCCTCTTTCATATCTGCCTTCTACCTCTTTATTGTCTAACTAGTGAATTACCCGCGCGATGCTGCGGATATAAAATTATTTTTATAATAAATTATATATTTTTTAATATTTTTATATAGTTTTATAAGTCTAATTATTAATTAACTAAAAAATTATATAAAAATAATTATGCGCAAAGTAAATTTATACAATAATTTATTTTATAAAATTTATATGAAAAGAATTTGAGATAAATCTATCAAAATAATTTAAGAAAACCAATAAATAAAAAAAAATTGTAAAAAAAATTATTTAATAAAATTAATTATATATATACACATATGCACTATATTTCTAAAATTTTAGTCCTAAAATTTAAATTCTATATTTTTTTATACAGCGATATTTTATGTAATTTAAATTGTATTTATTAGATTAGATTTTATTACGCGATTTATTACGCGTATTATTAGAATTTAGAGATTTAAAATTTTAAATTTTGAAAAGTTTAAAATTTGGAAATAAATATTATAATTTAAAATATAAAATATTAAATTTAAAATTTAAAACTTTAAAATTTAAAAATATCAAAATTTTAAATTTTGTATTATATATATATATGTGTGTGTGTGTGTGTGTGTGTGTGTGTGTGTGTGTGTAGAAGGAGAGAGAAGAGGAGGGTTGGGGGGACACGTGTGACTCTAAGGTCCCCCCAAACCCTCCTTTAATGTAGTTAAATAGATATCGTTCCTTTATATCTAGAGTTCTAGTTTAACGTAAATTAGTGTTTATAACAGTATATATTTGACAATAGCCTTCATTATTATATTGTTCTGCAAAATTCAACAATATTAGGGCTGTGATTTGTACTTCTTAAAAAGTATAGTGACTGTTTTATTATGTAGTTATCTTGTAGAACAACCTTTATAATCTATTGCAAATAAAAGATTGGGCACAAATTTTGTACTTTATTGGATGTAGTATAGTGTGAAGCTGGTAGGTGGAAGTAAGGTTATTAATTGAGCTTATTGTTCGCAAACACCTTGTTGTTGGCTTGACAGGGGCTCGTCAAATAAGTAATAAATGAGAGCATGGGCTTAGGTTAGCTTACTTGTGTTTGGCTTGATTAAGCTTGATCATATATAACTATATAAGACTACCAAAAAAAAGTTCATCGTCAATCACACATACTATTGTAACCCGTTTGCAATCTAAATAAAATGTAATGAAGGTTAAGATGGATCCAATCGTACTTCTAATGATTCTTGGCTGGAGGGCTTCTGCAGCATAAATTGAGTTGATTCATTTTGGTTCGAGTCAAGTCAAATTTTATTTGGAACTTCTGATTGTTATTAGTCGCTGCAACGTTAGGTAAATTGGTTGAATTGGCTTGGATTTTTTTTTCCTTTTTCATTTTTTAAGATAGAGTTTGTTATTTTTCTTATCTATTGATTAGGTATAGTAAGTTCCCTAGAATTTTTAGCAAGTCATTTAGGTTTTAGGATGCTGAATAGTTTTTGTAAATAGGCCTTAAATTTTCGTTAGGTAATCAGGATATTGGATGAATTGATTTGAATTTTTAGGGTTTTCTTTGTTTTCTTCTTATACTTGCACCTAAATTGGCTGCTTGTTACTTCTTCATTCTTCTTCATCTTCCTATTTTTACCCATTCTTATTGAGCTACAGTATTGTTCTATAGTACCCACTACTGGTAACCATGTTTGCATTACTGCTACAATACAAGCATTACTGCTACAATACAAGCCCACTGTGGATTAAGCACTATATCATATGACCTGCTATGAGCACTACCTGCTCAATTCCTGTAGAGAGTATTTGGCCTAAGGGTAGGGATGTAATCTGGGCCATGCCAGGATGTCTTGGTCGAGATTTTTTGGGCCAATTCGGGCCCAGCCGTACAGCCCATAGCTTGAACCGGGCTGGGCCATGCAGGGTCACGAGCCGATCCATTTTATTTTATTTATTTATTTTTTTCTATTTTAATTTTAAAATTGATTTTATAATATATATATATAGTTTTTTTATTAGATAAATAAGTTTTAGATGATTTTAGAAAAATTATTTAAAATTTGAATAATTTAAAACTTTAAATTAAGTTTGAAGAATAAATAAAAAAACTAAAAAATATATTAGATAAAAGAAAAAAATAAACCACTGGCCTGATACTTGGGCTTAGTCATGAATGTACCGGGCCACACTTGGCATGCTAGGCCAGGTCGGGCTGCGAGCCAAGTGAGTATAGCCCAGCACGACCCATGACCGTGCTGGGTTGGGCCGACCCACGGGCCGCCTGGGTTGTGGGTTTGTGATGCAAATCGAGAAGTTGCCAAAATTGAATTTTCAAGTTTGCTTTTGTTTAAAGGTAAAACTAGGTTCAATTTATTAATTCCGAAGAATTTTAAGCAAGGAAGCAAAAATTTCAGCAAGACAAAAATTAAAATCGAATTGAAGTAATACTAAGATGATGATAAACCTTCAATATATGAGATAATAACAACAAACTGAAAATACACATAATAGTTTTAAAAGATAAATTCGGCTTTATCGGACTTAAAGCTTTAGGTTTGGTTGTTTGGCAAATATGGTTGGTAATGGTGGAAGGCTAGATTAAAAGGGGATAATAGGATGTCAGGAGATGAGAGATACAAAAAGTGCACCGTTCACACGATTGCGGGAGATCCACGATCGACGAGGAGAGCGGTACACCACCGGTAGAATTTCGGCAACGGGGAAGAAGATGAGGTAGTGACTCGCAAAAAGAGGGGTAGAAGTAGAAGCCGATCTTGTCACGAGGAAGAAGTGACAACGATCAAGTTGAGGAAGAAGACGATCTCGGCGCGAGGAAGAAGCGTCGATGATCTCACCGGGAAGTAGAACACCAAGGATAAAGAGTGAGAGTAGAATTTTCTATTCATCCAAATATATCTCCCTTAAGGCTTCAAGAACCATGTATTTATAGTGTTGAAAGCTCTCCTATAATAAATTGTTGTCTTTTCGTTTTCAACATAACACGGTCACCCAAGAGTCATGCATAGAAAACGAAGCAATTTTTGGGAACTTCAAAGGTCTTTTTTTTTAGGAATTCCAAAGGTCTTTTTGGGATTGTTTCTTTGTTTTTTGGAGAAAAGGGTTTGGGTTAGCCAAATCAAGTAAAACTAAATGATTTAAGTCCGAATCAAACACAAACCTACAAAATAAAAGAAAATTGCATTCAAAAATAAAATGAGGTTTATTTGCTTCATCAGTTCCCCTCGAGTTGGGGAAATCTCGACTCCATCGAGATGGCATCTTGATAGCTCTGGTATAAGTCTTCTCGAAGTTGGTGCAACTGCGCCTCAGAAACCCAACTGCTATCGGACAATGGTCGTCCACACCAACGCACCAAGTATCGGCGATGAGTACCACGTTGCGTTGCAGACTCGCGCACATCCAGAATATCCTCCACGCCATCTGATGGAGTTTTGATGTTGGAGCGAGATGTCGAGCCATCAATATCGACAGTAGAGGGGGCCTTACCGTGGTACTCGTATAGCTCACTGACATTGAAGATCGGGGACGTCGTTACTTCCGAAGGTAGATCAATTAGATAAGCATTTTTCCCTAATTTTTTCAGAATTTTGAATGGCTCGTTCTTTTTCCTGTTCAAGTTGCTATAGCCTCCAGTTGGGAACCTTTCTTTCCTAAAATAGATTAAGACATTATCTCCTTCATTAAAAGTCATACCTCGGCGATGTTTATCTGCTGACTCCTTGACAGTGGAATCCCGCAACCTTTGATGAACCTGTTGTTGCACCTCTTGAATCTGTTTTAGGTAATAGTCGGCTCTGCACTAACTCTACCAGGGTAAGGTATTGGTGCTTGGTCAAGAAAGTGGGCTATAGGACGGCCATATAAAGCTTCAAAAAGAGATTTTCCAATGGTTCGGTTTATGGAACTGTTATAAGCAAATTCAGCTTGAGGTAAAATTAAATCCCATTGTGTTGGTTTTTCTCCAGCTAAACATCTTAAGAGATTATCCAAAGATCGATTTACTATTTCCGTCTGCCCGTCAGTTTGTGGATGATATGGGTTGCTGAAACTCAGTTTGCTTCCTGCCTTTGACATTAAAGTTCTCCAAAAATGACTTACAAATTTTATATCTCGATCAGAGGTGATTGATTTAGGAATGCCATGTAAACGTACAATTTCATTGAAAAAGAATTTTGCAAAATGTGATGCATCAGAAGTTTTCTTGCAAGGAATAAAATGAGCCATTTTCGTAAAACGATCAACAACCACAAAAACTGAATCAACTTGGCGTGCAGTCTTGGGTATACCTAGGACAAAGTCCATGCTAATATCCTCCCAGGGCACAGTGGGAATGGGCAGGGGAGTATACAAGCCTGTATTTTGAGTGTCCTTTAAATGATCGACAAGTCTTGCACCGCTGGACAAACCTTTCAACGTCCTTACTCATGTTAGGCCAATAATACCGCTCTTGAACTAATCCCAAAGTTTTGTCTCTTCCGAAATGTCCCCCTAGCCCGCTACTATGCAAGTTCTGAATCAAGGACTCTCTTAACGATCCCTGGGGAATGCACAACTTGGACTTTCTAAAAAGATACCCGCCGTCCAAACAATAATCAGAAGGTGAATCATTGTCAGGAGATAGGCACTTTTTTAGGATAGGACCGAAATTAGGGTCATTTTGATATTGGTCCTTAACTATCTCAAATCCTACTATCTGTAAGGAAGAAGTGATAAGCAAATGGTTTCGACGACTGAGTGCATCAGCGACTCGATTAGCAATGCCTTGTTTATGCCGCAAGTGAAAAGTGTATTCTTGCAGGAATGCAGACCACTTGGCATGTCTTTTGTTCAAGTTTTTTTGAGAATTTAAATATCGCAATGCTTCATGATCCGAATTAAGAATAAACTCTCGATGAATCAAGTAGGGTCGCCAATGTTTCAAAGCCTGCACGATCGCGTAAAATTCAAGATCATAAGTGGAGTAACGTGCTCGTGCATCGTTCAATTTTTCACTAAAGAAGGCTATAGGACGTTTCTCTTGAGACAGTACGCCTCCAATTCCGATATGTGAGGCATCACAATCAATCTCAAACACCTTTTCGAAGTCGGGCAAGGCAAGTACTGGAGCCTTTGTAAGTTTGTCCTTAACTAATTGAAAACTTTTTTCAGCTTCAGGTGTCCAAGTAAATTTACCCCTTTTTAGGCAATCAGTTATTGGCGCAATTAATGAACTGAAATTTCGAATGAAACGCCGATAAAAAGACGCAAACCTGTGGAAACTTCGGATTTCAGTTATAGTCTTTGGGGTTGGCCAACTTTGAATTGCTTCTATCTTAACAGGATCTACTTTAATTCCCTCAGTGGACACCACATAGCCTAAGAAGGTAAGGCTATCGGTCAGAAATGTACACTTTTTAAGATTCAGGTATGAGCCGTTATCTCTTAAAGTTTGAAGCACTTGTCTTAAATGATCTATATGAGTTTCAGGATTCCTGCTATAAATCAGAATGTCGTCGAAGTAAACTACGACAAATTTTCCAATGAATGGTCGCAAGACTTGGTTCATAGAGCGCATGAAAGTACTAGGGGCATTGGATAGTCCAAACGGCATAACCAGCCACTCGTATACTCATTCTTTAGTTTTAAACGCTGTTTTCCATTCATCTCCAGGTTGAATACGGATCTGATGATATCCGCTCTTAAGGTCAATCTTAGAGAATATCTTCGCACCTCCTAACATGTCAAGCATATCATCAATCCTAGGAATGGGAAACCTATACTTGATGGTAAGTTTGTTGACTGTACGACTGTCAACACCCATTCGCCACGTTCCATCCTTTTTTGGTGTGAGGGCAGGCACCGCGACAGGACTCATACTTTCTCTAATGTAACCTTTTTCCAGAAGTTCAGCGACTTGTCTATATAACTCTTCATGTTCAGCGGGATTCATCCTGTAATGGGCTAGGTGTGGAAGACTAGCACCGGGTACAAAATCAATGTAGTGTTGGATGTTTCTCATAGGTAGAAGGCCATCGAGGAGTTCCTCAGGCATGATATCGGAAAATTCAGTAAGCAATAGTTGAACAGCTTGAGGAACTTCAGTGTTCTTCGATATTTCTTTTGCCAAAAGAATATATACCACTGGAGACTTTGCTAGATCTTTAGAGAATTTGCTTTTGTTCAAAACCATCATTTTCTGCTCATTATTGGAGGGTTGCTTTTGGGACTCAATCGGCTTAGATTTTGGTTTGGGAAAGTAATTTAGATTTTGGTTCGGCTTAGATTTTGGTTCAAAATCATCATTTTCTGCTCATTATTGGAGGGTTGCTTTTGGTACTCAATCGGCTTAGATTTTGGTTTAGGAAAGTAATCTTGTTGTTTCTCATACGCTTCTCTCAAATCACGAGGATTTTCACGATTGTCTGTCATTACCAAATGCTTACAAGTTGATCAAAAAGTGATGCTTTTTTTTTTGAAATATTTTGGCCCAAAGTTGAATACCAAGACAAAGTTGTTTAGATCAAAACAAACGCTTCTACGAAAAGAACTTGCTCTGATACCAATTGATGCAAACCGAGAGGTTGCCAAAATTGAATTTTTAAGTTTGCTTTTGTTTAAAGGTAAAACTAGGTTCAATTTATCAATTCCGATGAACTTTAAGTAAGGAAGCAAAAAGTTCAGCAAGACAAAAATTAAAATCGAATTGAAGTACTACTAAGATAATGATAAACCTTCAATATATGAGATAATAACAACCAATTGAAAATACACATAATAGTTCCAAAAGGTAACTTCGGCTTTATCGGACTTAAAGCTTTAGGTTTGGTTGTTTGGCAAATATGGTTGGTAATGGTGGAAGGCTAGATTAAAAGGGGATAATAGGATGTCAGGAGATGAGAGATACAAAAAGTGCACCGTACACACGATTGCGGGAGATCCATGATCGACGAGGAGGGCGATACACCACGGGTAGAACTTTGGCAACAGGTAAGAAGAAGATGAAGTAGTGACTCGGAAGAAGAGGAGGGGTAGAAGTAGAAGCCGATCTTGTCATGAGGAAAAAGCGGCAACGATCAAGTTGAGAAAGAAGACGATCTCGGCGCGAGGAAGAAGCGTCGATGATCACATTGGGAAGTAGAACACCAAGGATAAAGAGTGAGAGTAGAATTTTCTATTCATCCAAATATATCTCCCTTAAGGCTTCAAAACCATTTATTTATAGTGTTGAAAGCCCTCCTATAATAAATTATTGTCTTTTCGTTTTCAACATAATACGGTCACTCAAGAGTCATGCATAGAAAACGAAGCAATTTTTGGGAACTTCAAAGGTCTTTTTTTTTTGGGGAATTCCAAAGGTCTTTTTGGGATTGTTTCTTTGTTTATTGGAGAAAATGGTTTGGGTTAGCCAAATCAACTAAAACTAAATGATTTAAGTCCGATTCAAACACGAATCTACAAAATAAAAGAAAATTGCATTCAAAAATAAAATGAGGTTTATTTGTTGCATCAGTTTGACACCCCTACCTTGGGGCAATACTATGGTTTTGCTGTATTAATGCTGTTTATAGTATTGGTAATGCAGGATAAAAATGAGTTAATTTATTTTAGGCTAAATTACAGAAAACCCTCCTGTCAAAATTCGATTTTTCACTCCCCCCCCTGTCATTTAAAAACCTATACTTTGCCTCCTTGTAAAATGAAAAATGTTCACTTCACCCCTTACCGTTAGTGATCCGTTATAAAATATTTTTTTTTATGCCAAAAATACCCTCCGCTCTCTCTATTGTTGCTTCGCCCTCCTCCGCCTCGCCGCCTCGCCCTTCTCCACTGCCTCGCCCTCGCCCACATCTCTGTCCGCTCCTACAAACACCCCCTCGCTCTCCTCCGCCGCCTCGCCTTTGCCCTCGTTGTCCTTGCCCACCTCTCCATCCACGCCCATCTCAATTTTCTCCCTACTGTCACTGAAATGGAGGGGCGACGAGGGTGCAAGAGGAGAAGGAGAGCAGGTGGAGAAGAAAATGAAGAGGAGCCGCGGCCGATCGAGGCGCGAATCGCGGCCGATCTAGGCGGCGGATGAGCAAGATGAGGGAGAAGACGAAAATGGTGAGGGGCAAAATAGTCATCTGGTCATCACAGTTCACACCGTACCCCCTGTGAACATTTATCATTTTATAAGGGGGCAAAGTGTAGGTTTTTAAATGACATGGGGGGGAAAGTGAAAAATCAGGTTTTGACAGGAGGGTTTTATGTAATTTAGCCTTTATTTTAATCCGTTTAGTTTCAAATTTTGTTTTAAAAGTTTTGGTTTAATTTTGACTGTGGCCATAGTTGATTTTATGGTGTGCCATCATGATGTCATGCTTAACATTTTAAGCCACATTCAGAGAACCACTTGATATAAATATAAGAAGAAATATACAATTTAACAAAAAAAAAAGAAACTAAGATGATTAGTTGAACCCCAAGAAAATATACTAACTTTCATTGGAATTAAAGCTGAACAAGAACTTAATTGAATCACAACTCGTTCGTATAACAATTCCATTAACGTAAGCAACTAGCAATAAAACAAAGCTTCCTAACTAGTCTCGAAATAAGCTTCAGCCCAATGTTATTAGTTGGAAAAGTTCAGGTTTGTTTGGTGGCAAAGGAAGGGTTTAAGCCGAAATTTTGGTTTTAAGAGGATTTAGAAAGTCCATTAAATTAAGCCAAAAGTTTCATTTAATCCAAAAGTTTGTTTTTAAAATGTTCAATTAATATTATCAATTCATTAAAATGTTTTTTTTTGGTTGAATCAGGAAATAGAATAACTACGAATTTCGAGTAACTTAACGAGCCACTAAAGTTGCTAAAATAGTGATTAATCCTGTCAGTAAAATGGGTCCTATGGAAAGTCAGCAGATTCCCAGTCTGTAGTGAAAATCGAAAACATTTAACCATTTAGAACTTCCTTCAGTTGCATTAATGGATCACTCCATTGCAAATGATGATAGAATCCATAATGCAAATGATAATAGAATGCATAAGTCGTTGGGAGTTCTACTAAGCATACAAAAATTGTTACAGTATAACATCATATTCCCTCTATGATGGGAATAGAGAATCCGCCATTACTCCACTCTCCTTCTAGGAAAGACCCTTCATCTGACCGGGAAGTCGGCCTCTTTCAGAATATGTTTTCACCAGAAAAACTCATCCTAGGAATAATATATTTTGTTGAGTACAGGCTTTTCGTCCGTAAAGAGAAATCATAAATGATTCAAGTGGAGTTTTTTGTAATGTATCAATAAGATAGAGTCATGCTGCGAGTTGTTTCAGGCCCTGGTACTCAGAAAATCTGTTGGGCGGGTAGATTCGCATTTCTTCCAACCTACACAGTCCTCAGCTCTTGGCGCGCCAGCAATTTGCTTGGCTTTACATCTGTCCCTAGGAATCATTTCCAATGCATCTGTGGGGCAAGCTCGTACTCATTAGTACACACTATGCATTTATCATTTTTTTTCCTTGGCTGAATGTGACATTGGATCTATAAATGAGAATCATCATACTGGAGTTTAATTTGGTGTAAAATCCTGTGTCATGGTCTTTCATGATAGCATATTCCAATTTGGGAGTCTCATTAGGAGGTGTGGGATAGCATACGGAAATCCTAGTTTGCTTTTGGACCACGTACTTCATTACTCTCTGATTCAAGCAGTCTTCTTACCTCCATCAATCCATTTACCTCAAGTGCTGGAATTTTCATTTCTGCCTTCAAGTCTGAGCCATTTGATTATGAGAATGTGCTTTCTTCTATGTAGAATCTTCTTTGCTGCTACTGCTTTGGAATCTACGTACTTCATTACTCTCTGATTCAAGCAGTCTTCTTACCTCCATCAATCCATTTACCTCAGAGTAGTGGAATTTTCATTTCTGCCTTAGCCATTTGATTATGAGAATGTGCTCTCTTCTATTTAGAATCTTCTTTGCTACTAGTGCTTATTTTCTCACTGGACAACTGAAATTTATTTAGTGTTTCTTGATTGACCATCTTGGCCATTTTAGAGATCTAGTGCTTGAATATTTCATAGAAAGTTTAGAATCTCCGTGTCATCTCACTCAATATCGTATTGCTAATCCTATCAAAGTGCGATTTATATACTAGTGCTTCTTTGGAATCTGAATATTTGCTCGCTGGATAACTGAAATTTATTTAGTGTTTCCTAATTGACCATCTTGGCCATTTTAGAGATCTAGTGCTCCACTATTACCTAGAAAGTTTAGAATCTCTGTGTCATCTCACTCAATATCGTTTTGCCAATCCTATCTAAGTGTGATTTGTAATGCAAGATACTTTGTTGTCTGATTGCCATTTTAACAATGGATAATTGCTTATATATTCCTCCAAAGTTAGGGTATATTCTTATTATCCCTCCATACTTTAAAACATATATGTATGTATATATGTATGTATGTATGTGTGTGCATATATATATATATATATATATATATATAGAGTTGAGCTAGAATACTATCGGTAGCAAACGGGCTCCGTTGCCACCCATTTGTTTTCAATGATGGAGCCTCCAAATCGACGATCGGCACCGTTGAAAATGATCTATACCACTTGAAGTATCTAGAAATCAAATTTCATACTTTTTCGATATTGTTCTCTTATCCATCAAGTGGGCATAAAAATGAACAGCTGAAAATGAATATCCTCTAAAAAGTGATGATAGAAATTTTATAATCAAGATCGATAGTATAGATCTTGTTCTAAATAGTTTAAAGAATTTTCTAACCAAAATTCAATTGATTTGGATAGGTTTACACCGTTGAATGAGAAAACGCCTCATATCTACCATTAAAATTACAAAGTTTGAAACCCGTTGATTATTAGATAAATGATGTCGAAAAGATTTGTAATTTGGTTTCTAGATAGTTTAAGGGGTATAGATCATGTTCAACGGTGTCGATCGTCGATTTGAAGGCTCCATCATCGAAAACAAATGGGTGGCAACGGAGTCCGTTTGCTACCGATAGTATTCCAGCTCAACTCTATATATATTTATATATATATAGAATTGAGCTAGAATGCTTTTAGAAGCACCAACCCCTTGGTACTTCTAAGTTTCTAACCCTTGGATCTACTCCTTGATTACTAATAGCCTTTGGATCAAACACTATTCCACTTACCACCATCATCTCAACCTCACATCTCTCCATCAAATGGCTAGAAACTCAAAAGCAGCACCTTCATGATACTTTTGAGTGTATTCTAGCTATATATATATATATATATATATATATATATATATATATATATAGAATTGAGCTCCTATGCTTTTAAAAGTACTAAGTCATTGGTACTTGTAAGTTTTTGGCCCTTGGATTAAGGGATGTGCGGTTAGGATGATGTGGCCCCCTAGGGTTGAGTGGGTAATTGGTTGAATAGTATAATCTAACGGATAAAAATGATCAAAGGCGTCGATCTAACGGTAAAAAATTTACAAGCACCAAGTGCTTGGTGCTTTTACAAGCACCATAGCCGGACTCTATATATATATATATATATATATATATATATATACATTTATATGTATGTATATACTTTGGAAAGTACAGAAGCTTTCGTTCTTTCAAGTTGTTTTCGATCATGAGACATCCAATTCGATGATTGGCTCCATTGGACATGATTTGCACTATTGAAACTATCTAGGAACCAAATTTCATAATTCTTTGACTTCATTTCCCTAGTGAATGAGTAGTCTCAAAATGAACGGCTAAAAAAAATAAAAATCTAAAAAAACAGTGATAGAAGACAAATTTTAGATCGGAAGTATTGATCCTGTTCTTGATGGTAGATAGAATTTTCTATTAAAATTTCACCTAACAATACCATGCAGTTCTAAACAATTTCTTTTTTTGATGCTTTATTTGCTATTTTTCTAGCCATGCAAATTCTGAAAACATACCGATCACTATATTTAGCAGAACTCTTTTTCAACATTTCAAAAGTCATAATTGCTTGTTTACTGTGAGTGCTTTTAGGAGGAAACATGTCGACTGTTTACTGTGAGAGAGTGCTTTTAGGAGAAAACATGCCGACTGATCTAATGTTCCATTAGATTTTTTGGTCTAAAGTTGCACGTCTCCCCGAAGTTCCTCCCCCTATGTTGTGTTTATTACAAGGAGTGCCTGAACCATGCATTCTTCCCCCTGCCGCCATTTTAAGGCAGTGCCGGAATGTGGCATGAGGGTAGACTTGACAAATGGGCGAGTTGAGCAACCTGCAGGTGGGTCATCGTACCTGCAGGTTATGCAGGCACAGGTAGAATTTACTACAAATCTTTTGCGAGTGGGTGGGTATATGGATTACCAACAAGGTACATTTTCTCCCCTTTTTTATTATACTTTCCAAACACAAATAACATATATATTATTTTTAAAAGATCAGAACATAAATTATTGTTTAAAACATCACAACATATAACAGATAATAAACAAAAAAATAATGACTCTCAGAGAAATTAGTGGTAGGGTTCTAAGGACGTGAAAAACAAAAAAAATATTCACTTTTTTATTTTTTTTAAAAAAATTATATATGTGGGAACCCATGGGTTGCCCAAAATGCCCATAATTTAATGGGTACCCTCTTGTTTTACCCACAATATTTTGGGTAAGAGAAACTAGTACCCGTAACCGCAAATTTATGGGTAACCTTTGGGTACTTGCGGGTACGGGTTGAGATTGGCATGTCTACACGACGGCATGTCGAACCGTATCGTGAAAACTTGTCCTATTTACATTTTTTGTGGGGTTCTTTTTAAGTTTTTATTGATGTAAAATAGTTACATAATGTTTTTTTTCTTAAACTTAAAACATGTAGATCTTATAAATCTACTAACTTTTTGGTGGAAATAGAGGGTTCTATCGCATAATTTGACCAATTTGTTTTGATGTAACGTGAGTTTGACAATTGCTTCCAATTTCTTTTATCATTTTGATTTAGTAATAGTAGTGTCTTCCTGTAAGTTTTTCTTAGTGTCTTCCTGTAAGTTTTTCTTAAATTTTGACTATAATTATGTCTTTGTGAGTGTCTTTCATGTCATGTTAAAACTGTATTCTTGATTTGTTAAGATGCTTATTATTCTATTCATGTCACGGTAGTTGCACGCCACTGGCACGAAGGACCGTGCCGATATTAGCATGGACGTGCTGCCGTGCCATGCCATACTGTTGGCACAGTGGCACATCCAGTGCTATTGGCGCGACAATCCTTGGTTTATTAATTTCGGAGAAATGCTCTACCTTCTCTTAGTAATGTTCTACCTTCTCTTTTTGTTGTTGTTACCAATGCACTTTTGTGGCATTAAAACTAGAAAATCTAAATGTTGATATACCGTCTTGATTCTGGCTTTGGTCTAAGTAGCACATCTCCTTGAGTAATGCGCTACTCTACCTTCCTTTTTTGCTGTCGTTACCAAGGCACTTTTGCGGAATGAAAACACATACTATAAATGTTGCTTTTGCCTACGTTGATTCTGGTTTATTCTTTCTACTTGTAACTTGTTCATGTAGTTTTGCCTACGTTGATTCTGGTTTATTCTTTCTACTTATAACTTATTCATGTAGTTCTGTTTATTATAATTCCTTTATATAAGTTATTCTGGGAAAAAAGTAATATTAAACGAACTCTTTAAGATGGTATCATTTCTTTCCTGTCAAAAGAAAAAGATGTTATCATTTGAATGAATTTTGAAGTATCAGTTAATGTAGTGCAAAGACAGTCAAATCTGTGTCATATTGGTGTACAAAATGGTCTACAGTTTAGGCAAGTTCTATACTTTTTTACCTTAGTTTTATATGGGGCTAAATAATAACCCCTGCACTTTTTTGGCTCAATTATCTTCTGCATTTTTAGTCAATGCAGCTCAACCTTGCAAATTTGATGCAACCTTGCAAATTTGATGTAAGCTTCAAATGAGTCCACAAATTTTGAAGTGAAATTCTGATGTAAATCTTTAGGCAATCAGAAATCTTTAGGCACTTGTTGTAGCAAATCTTTCCAAATATGTAACAAGCTATGTGGCGCACTGGAACTTGCAGAAAGCTTCTTTCAATTGTAAAAATTTACCATGTGATGTTTGGTTGATTGTAAAACTGTTGAACATGTTTTTCAGGGGAATAATGCTTTTCATAGAATGAAAAATTTTAGATTTGTTGCCATTTGATTTGGCATATTGTGAAAACATATTGCGGGTGCACTTGCTTGGTTGCAGGTGAACAAAATGAAGAGAATATGAGAGTGAAAGAGAGTGAGGGAAGGAAGGTGTTTAAAGTTTTCAGTTTATTCTGTTTTAGAGTGAGGGAAAGAAGGTTTGGTTTTCTTTGCAGCCAAGTAGCTCAAATGCTTGGTGTTACGGTTCTATCACCTTGATCTTGAAATGTTGAAAATCTTTCTTTTCATGATGTTGCATGGCATAATCTTACAAGTTAATTCATGCTTTATCTCTCATGCGTCAGATGTTGGAAATGTACTACTAAGGATCTCTCAAGACTTGCATTTTATGACCATCATCTGATTACATTTTTGTATTGCAGGTGAAGGCTATTTATTTGAAAAATCTACCAGAAAACATAACAAAAGAAAAGATTAAGGAGCTTTTTGAACGTCATGGAGAGGTCACAAAAGTTGTTCTACCGCCCGCTAAAGCTGGACAGAAGCGGGATTTCGGGTTTGTTCATTTTGCAGAGAGATCTAGTGCATTGAAAGCAGTAAAAGGATCTGAAAAATATGAAGTTGATGGTAATTTCTTTTATTTATGGCTTTGCATTTTCAACGCTAGCTGGTTTGAGTTCTTCGTCTGATGCTTTTGATATGACATGTTAGTTAGGTTCATACTATGAAGGCAACACAGCATGCATGCACGTTAATATGCTGTTTCTTCTTGTTTCTGTTTTTATCAAACTTATCTTGTCTGACATATCCCTGCTTGATACAAATTGTTTACCTCACGAAATATATATTTCAGCTCAATTGCAGGAAACCTCTGATAAATATCTTAATTTTCACTTCCCTCCCTCAAACTTTTGAAGCCTTGATAACTGTTAAATCAGAAGACTTCACTTTGTCTCTATCTATCAATATCCCCTTGAGCAATTTTTAACCTTTTGTTCATTAGTTAGTAGGTTTTGAAATTTCCATGGGGGTGTCGCGTGTAGGTTTTGAAATTTCCATGGGGGTGACGCGACAATTACAATATTTATAGGGGGCTTTCTTTCATTTAGCTATGTATTGCAGCTATAATATAAAACAAGGTTTGGAAAATCATTTTTTAATGAAAAGGTTTTGAACATTTACCAAAGATAGTTAACTGTTGTTTTCTTAGCAGTCCTTGAAAACTGTTCTGTTAAAACTTAAAACTGTTTGTTCTTGTTACCACGGGGGTGACCAAAATTTTATGCAATCACAGGGCATGTCATAGAAGCCTCTCTTGCCAAACCTCAGACAGACAAGAAGCCTGAATATCCACAGAAACCTGGGTTACTTCCTAATTTACCACCATACCCTCCTTACAGTTATCCTGGAGATCCATATGGGGTCTATGGTGGTGGATATGGTGCTGGATATGGCCAGGTTTGCCTCTCTTGCGGTTTAAGCATATAAACTACTATGTCTTTTTTTAAAAAATTTCTGGCTCTATCTGTATTCATTATGTTAACATTGTTTGCGAATTTTTTGCAGCCTGTGATCTACGGTAGAGGACCAATGCCAGCTGGAATGAGAATGGTGCCAATGGTTCTACCTGATGGTCGCCTTGGCTATGTATTGTAAGAAGATGTCATCCAGCTTTTACTTTTTATGTGCCGATTAACTGTCTGTCTTTCATTGTCTTCCTGACAGCTTCTTTACTCTAGAAAGCAAAAGATTTTAGAGGCCAGCAGTTTGACTTAAAAAAAAAATCAACTGCTTTTGCTTTTGTGGGAAGCTAAAATGAAACTTGAATTTCAGGCTTTTGATTCTTACGGCAACAAAGCTGCTTAGAAATTTAATGAGAAAGCTGTTAGCTGTTCCTAGAACAAACAATATAATAACAACACTTCTACTGAAACTCTAGATGGTCCAGATGAGCCCTGAATACTTCTACTAGTACCTTGTTCTCGTGAACTTTGAATTTTGAATCTGAAATTTTGAATTATTTTAGGCAGCAGCCTGGTGCGCAGGCTCCACCACCGCCCCCTCGAAGAGGTGACCGGAGGGGTGGCTCGGGTGACAGTGGAGGTAGTAGGGGCATTGATGGGAGCCGAGGACGGCGATACCATCCGTACTAAGTTGACGATATGCTTTTGTTTGTTGTATCGCAATTGTATCTTGTTAAAGTAGTGTTGCATTTCGATTGCCTTTCATGATCATAAATCAAGGTTTTTTAAGTGAAAGGTTGTCAGTAAATTGTCTCCTTACCTCGCTTCTAACATCTAATTATTACCAATGCTAGATTGTAATGACTACCTTTGAGTTTTGAGTCGAACAAATAAAGTACACTACTAGAAGTTCCAAAAATTTGTGTCAGGACTAATGTCTGCTGAAGTACCGTAGTGCTGAATTACATATTATCATGGTATATTTGCAGATTGGATGGACTGTTGTGGTTTATTTTGTATTTTTAATCTTGCGAAGTTCTATAGTAATGGGTGTTATTTATTTTTCTTTTGATGCCATTTCGTCTATTGAAGTGTTGGCATCCTATGCAAGCTGGCCGGGCATATATGCATAACAAGAAAAGTGGACGAGTAATCTTCCTGTCAAGAGTATATCTTTCTGTATGACAGCGGGTTCATGCTAGTGTATATTTTATATCTGATGAGTCAAAACTTCTCCCACTATTATATCATAATCAATCAAAGTCCCACTTTAATTTTCTTTAAACCCATCTGTTACATTCTTCCTCTAATCCAATACAAGATGGAAGAATAGTTATCCAAGGCTGTCCTCACTCTACAGTAGCTATCCTCCGCTATGCTTGCACTACCCTCTACTACGCTTGAATTAGGGATCATCAACAGAAGAAAGTTAAACTTCTGGTCAAAGATTTAAGTGCCGTGGTACAGGGTCGTGCTGGAAACTTGCCGGTACGATATGGCACGGTGCGTGCCGAGTTGTACCGATGCGTGCTAATCAAAAAAAATTTTATCTGCTGACACATAATATCATGAAATATGTATTTTCTTTAGCAACAAAATATTTTAATTATTTATTATGTCTTTTTATTATATTTTTTGAACTTTATTGAGAAAATTACTTACTAATTTAAAGAATATAGGGTTTTGAGTTGTGCCATCGGCACGGGGTTTGTATCGTGCCGGTAACTTGTTGGTACGGTATGACACGGTTGATACGGCCCGTGCCGACGGGTACTTAAAAACGTTGCTTCTGGTCCCTCCTAAGCTGGGCCCTAACTTAAGTAGGAGGAGAAAAGGGAGAGAAAAGAAAAGGGAGAGGAAATAAGAGAAAAAAAGATTCTTCTCAGATAAGGAATGAAGGAGGTGTGGAGGATGGTTCGCCCATTTATCGGCCTATGACAATTGCAGAAAAGCCCTCAAACAATCACTAAATGCCCCTAAGTTCGGAATACATTTCGGGCGCTCGGAATCACAATCGGGCATCCGGAACCTCATTCATCCGGAAACACCCGAATAACTCCCAAAACTTCGCCAGAACTATTTAATAGCCTTTTAAGCTATTCCACTAGAACTCCACAATTGTAGAAGTTCGGTATTATTACATTTGAGGCTTGAACATCAACCCTAGCATTTTATAGCTTGCATTGGAGTCTAAATTGAGGTTAGTAGCATTCTTGCATCCTCTATTTGTGAGATTTGCAAAAATTTTTGTAGAAAAATTGGTCATGATAAAACTAGGGTTTATTTTTGAGGCTTTTCCATTGGAAGTATTAGGGATTTAGTATTGGCAAGTTTCATGATTTGAGTCGGAGTCTTGAAGGGTTCGGTGCGTGATTGTTGAAGATCGAAGAATCCAAGATTTCGAGAACTCAGAAACATCTCATTGCTTGGATCACGAGGCTCAGGTAAGGTTTTAAATCATGTTATGGTGATTCATACTTATTTATGATAGTAGAATCATATAAATCAATGTTTAAAGGATTAGAAGTGGGTTTTGGTACTTTTGAATTGATTAGAACAATA
Source organism: Ananas comosus (assembly GCF_001540865.1). Taxonomy (NCBI): domain Eukaryota; kingdom Viridiplantae; phylum Streptophyta; class Magnoliopsida; order Poales; family Bromeliaceae; genus Ananas; species Ananas comosus. The sequence goes on along the minus strand of NC_033644.1, from coordinate 4,269,480 downwards.
TTTGATATTGTGTACCAGTACCTGTTTTCAGCTCCTCAAAAACTATATTGAAAAACTAAGTTTCAAAACAGAATACCGGTACCCCACATTGGTACCTCAAAACTCGAGAGATGCAATTCTTCGAATTGTATTGCCTACCGGTACCAAAGCCGAGTATCGGTACTGCATCGGCCGCGTACTGGTACTGCATCGGCCGCGTACCGGTACTGCATCGGCCTGGTACCGGTACTCAGCCTGAGAAAATTTCTGTTCCGTCGTGGTGTACCGGTACCAACTTTCCGAGTACCGGTACTCAATATAAAATTTTCTTGTATAGCTTCTAATTCAGCTCTAATTGATTCTAAAGTCTATAAATAAGCTATACTCTAATCAGTATGAAGCACGAGATTACATGATAGAGTAACCCTAGAGGCTAGGTTTTCGTTCTAAACCTATTTTTCACAAATTGGCCTCTTTTAGTTCAATTCGAGATATTGAATTCTATATCTATATGTCGAATTGATCTAAACTTTGCAGAGAGTTCTTATTTCTGGTTCTTCAACGACTCTCTAAGCCAAGGATCACCATAAACATGCATGATACTCTTCATGTGCGGCGTCGTGGATTCGGCGTGATCGAAGGCGGTTCGAAGATTCGGATCGTGAGCTCGTGGATTCGAGTGGCATCCGTGGATTCGGATGTGTGCGTGGCGTTCGTGGATTCGAACGTGAGGGAGTGGACAACCCGGAGGCTTGCACGAGATCTATAGGAGGTTAAGAGAGGTAGAGTCCGTGGAGTCGGTAATCACCTTATAATCTTTTCTCTTAGTGGATTATTTTTTCGCGTGTTGGTCCCGTGGGTTTTTCTTCAAATTGGAGTTTTCCCACGTAAATCTCGGTGTGCTATTTTTATTTTTCGCATTTATTTTTATTGCATTGAGATTTACGATTTTGGGCTATACACCTATTCACCCCTCCTCTAGGTGTGATATTGTCACGCCCCAAGCCCGGTCCTATTTGGTCGGTTCGAGTACGTCGAACAGATGCCGAATGGACAGAGCCTCTCCTGTCCGCCCAAGGCTCAACAGCAAGTACAAATAGAGTATAAAATTTGCACATGCAGAAGCAAACATAATGACTTGCACGAGGGCAAGCAATAGCCAATGTGAAAGTATTAACTAATCAACATACAAGTAATATGATTAATTGTAAATCACATACATGCATACATCTTTAATATAATTCCTTTACATTCTTTACATCATCTCTTTTTACATCACATATTCTCCAAAATAAAGCTTTTGCATTCAAATATAAATTCTTTTACATCATTCATATTCTTTTCTTTAAACATCTATAACCATCAAAATACAAAAGATGGTATAAAAGGGGTAATGCAACTAAACCCAAAATGAAACCAACTCGGGTGGTCTCTAGCTATGGCGCGATACCTTTACCGTGGTCGTCCGCCGGCTCGCTCGGTCTCGGCTCTGTGGAAATAGTGGGGTGAGAATTACAACAAAGTTCCCAGTGAGTTGGCCACCAATCTCGCCGACCTTCCCACTAGGTCTAACTCAGGCATAATAGAAGAAATAAGCAGATAGATAGGTAACCAACTATATAAATGCAGCTAATATGCCTGAACAATGAGATCAATAAGAATGCTCAACAAGAATGCTCATGATGAATGCAAGGTCACTTTCCAATTCCCAATCTCTAGGCTTACCCGTAGGTTTCGCGTCAATAGACTCACCAACTCATAATCCCAAGTATCGGGGAGAAACTCCTACAACCCGTACGGGACCGTCCTCTGGGGAGAACTACTACGACCCAGTGATGACTATTCTGGAGCTCATCGCTCGAGGGGGAGCTACCGCCTTCCGAGCCAAGGCGTAAGGCGAGGATGATCCGATCCTTAACTATAAAGATTTCAAGTTCAATCCATTCCTTAACTATAAGGTAGCAATGCTCATATGACCCTTAACTATAAGGTTGATGTCATAATGCCAACTCTCACATGCACTTGCATTCTCTACTTTCGTTAGTGTCATTACACCACGAGTTCTTTATTCTCAATTCTCTAGCATTCAATTCTCAATAATGCCACACACACTAACTCTAGTGGTTCATGCTCTATCATTCAATATATTCATTTAGTGCCACAATTGTACACTAGTAAATTTTGACTCATTAATGCCATACACTAACTCTAGTGTTTCATTGCATTTACTAATGCCACTCGATCTACTTGTCATAGTATCACATTGTTCTTTACCTCATCTAGGTTTTCATCACCAATCATGCATACATAGGGTTCATAGATTCTCAACCATTTCATAATACATTTGTACTCACAACATGCAACAATTCATATAAATACAATCTCAATCACCCTACAATGCATGCAACAATACATATACATATGCTCAATAAGTGACACATTAGACATACAAGGAATTTCAAAGAGTTTGGTAAGCACCACCTACCTTGTATGGTTGCAAAGGTGCTACGGTTCAATTCTTGGAATTTTTGGGCGTCTATTCCGCGTGCTGCGGCTATCTATACCAAAATCGATCTTTTCGTCAATTTCTTGGCGTACACTCGTCGGATCACCGAACCGAGTTCATATTCTAGTTAGAAATACCCCTAATTAGGTTTCTATGAGGTCAATTTGCCTTTAAACCACTCTAGGGCAAAAGCCCTAATTTCGGTGCCCTAACAATGCCATTTGCTCAATCTTCGGGTTTGAGATCTCTAGAACAAGCAAAAGAAAGCTTGTTGAACCTCTTAGAACATTTTCTAAGCTTTTCTAATCATTTCTAGGGCAAACAAACCAAGCCCTAGAGATCCACCATGAGAGCATATGAAGAAACCTTATTTTCATGTGTTCTATAGCCTCTAGAAGGTTTCTACTCTTGTAAGAAGCTCAAATCCAAAGATGTAGGGCATAAAACCCAAGCCCTAGATCTTACAAGAAAACCTTACACAAGAAAACCTTACCTTTGCCCTAAGCTCTCCCAAGTCCACCTTGTAGGAGAGACCCAAACATTCAAATCATCTCATCCAAAGCCTTCTCCTCCTTCACCTCCTTGCTCTAGGAAATGATCTCTAGAGAGAGAAAGAGAGAAATGAGAGAGAGAGAGAGGAGTTTGCTGTGTAAACCAGGTGGGAGGGGGTGTTGGGGTCATTTATAAGGTGCTACAGTAGCAAAAAGGTCCCCCAAACACTTGTATTTGCAGCAGTTTTTATTTTGCTGCGAGGTCCACTTGGTACCGGTACGGGCTGGGTTGTCATCAGTTACACGATTTCATAACAGCCAAACCCGAGAGCTGCTGCTCGGGTATTTACACTTGGTATTTGTCACGCCCCGGGACCGATGCCAATTTGGCCCGACCCGAGCACGTCAAACAGACGCCGAACGGACAGAGTTTTCCCTATCCGCCCAAGGCTCATCACACGTACATTTTCATCAATAGAGAAAAGCACTAGCGGAAACATACACAAACGGCTTACACGAGTGTAAGCAATAGCCATAAGTGAAAGAAAAAGGAAACTAAACATTCACAAGTAATATGATTCATTTTAGATCATATACATTGCATCCATCTAGTAATTTATCGAATTCTTACATTCATTACATCATTTCATCATTTCTTTCTTACATTACATTTACNAGGCAGAGACCGGTTCCCGAGAGCTGATCTTCCAGGACTTAGCCGATTTTTCGGCTGTCTCATTTCATACGCGTTCGGGGACCGGTCTCTCCCACCAGGGACCGGTCCCCGAGAGCTCAAATTCTGCAGTTTTGTAGAATTTGATTCTTTGGCTCTCGAAAACCTTCCACAACTCACTTTTACTCATTTTAACACCTTCGGACTTTCCGAAGTATTCCATCCTCGTACTTTGGTCAATTTGACTAAAGTTCGACTTTTATTTTCCGAATATTCGGTATATTACAGTATTGGTATGGGACAATTTTGTCACTGGTTACAAGGTTACGCAGAGGCAAACTCGAGAGCTGCTTCTCTCGGTTTATAATGCAGTACCGGTACCACCTCGATGTTGTACCGGTACCTAATGCCCAGATTGTAGTTTTAGCACTTGTTCAGCTTCTTTTCGCGCCGAGTAATGCTAAACCTTTCTAACTCTTTTAGAACTCATTTTTAACCCTTCCAATATTGTTGGAATATTAATTCGATTTTGTCTAGCTTTTTCTGTCGGATGCTTTAGTCAATTTGGCTAAAGTCCAATATTCTCTAGCGAGGTTTCGGTATATTACAGATATTATCTAGATAGATCCTAGGGTTCCCATAACTTACAAGTGGTATCAGAGTGGGATCTAGATTTTTAACTATCACAATGGGTGAAGGCGGTAACATTAATCGATCACCACTCTTCGATGGCACAAACTATGCTTATTGGAAAGTTTGCATGAGAGCTTTTCTTATTGTCATCGATGAGCGGGTGTGGCAATCAATTAAATTCTACTCGAAGTATCCCACCGAAGTCGTCGATAATGCAACCGTCCCTAAACCTAGAAATAAATGGACGAAAGACGAAAACGAGTTATCTTCGTTCAATAGAAAGGGAATAAATGCTTTATTTAATGCGTTGTCTCAAACGAAATTTTTTTGTGTTTCAGTGTTTGAAACCGCCAAAGAGATTTGGGATACTCTACAAGTTACACATAAGGGTACAAGTCTAATAAAAGTTCAAAAGCTCCAAATGTTGTGTAACACACTGGACCTTTGCAAATTGCGAGATTCGAGTGATTGGCTGTGTTCTGAACTTTTCCAGATTTTCTGGTGGGTCGTTGACTGTGTTGCGACCTATGGCATGTGTCCTGAGATTTGTGGTACAAAGCCTTGCACCAAAACCCGAAAAAACGGGATTTGGCTGACTCTCGGATTGAGTTCTGGCGGGCTTGTACCGGTACAAGGTTGTGCTTGTACCGGTACAAGGTTGATGGTTGTACCGGTATAGCCATCGGAGCTTGTACCGGTACAGAGCAGTAGAGCCCAGCAACTCGAGCCTCGGGTTTGGATTTCGTGGACCTTGTACCGGTACAAGGGCCCGTGTACCGGTACAAGGCGGCAGACTTCGCACAGTTCGAAACTGCAGGGGTGTTTTTGCATTTGTGGCCTTCTTATATCATCTCCCATATCCCTTAGAGCCTCCCCTGAGCTGGGAACCGTGGAGAACAAGGTAGGGCATCCCTCATCTTCTTCTCTTTGGTTCTTATATCCCTTTTTACTTGGGATTTAAGGTTTGATTCCTCTCTTTTGCATTTTGGTGGCTTCTCCACCATGGTTGAAGGCTTGGAGCTTGGTCTTGAGCCTGATTGAGGGAAGATCTTTGAAGTTGGAGACTTTTGAGCTTGATTGGTAAAGCTTCTAAGTGAGTACAACACTTCTCTCCCTCTAGATGGCTTTTGAGCGTTTTTATAGATAAACCCTAGAGAGACTTTAGGGTTATTTTGCGGCATTTTGAATCTAGCCTTTGGAGTAAATTTCTTGGGTTAGAACCTTCCTTGGGCTCGATTGAAGGATTCTAGACTCCCTTTGAAAGCTTAGAAGGATTTTCTGCTTGTGAGGTGAGTTTTGGCCTTTTGCTGTCCAGGTAATGTTTAGCTATTTTGCTCTTCGTTTCGTTGGGTGACCCATTTGATGTTCTAGCTGGTTAGGAAGCTTGTAGAAAACCTCCAGTTCGGCCGAAACGAATTTTCGATTTTTGGTGGGTTGACCTAGCCTATTTATGAGAAATTCTCGAATTCTTGGTTTAATACTTTTATAAAATGATTATTCTTCATTCCTGGCTAGATACATTATCGTGAATTTAGGATGCTTAACATGCCTACGTTTTTGGTGTGATAATTTTGAACCTCTATATAGTAGAGAAACAG
>NC_033644.1:4261623-4262765 GCF_001540865.1 Ananas comosus | reverse complement strand
AAAGAGAGAAAGGATCCTCTCTATACACTCTCATAAGTGCCATTTTGCACTTAAGCCCCTCCACAATGCTTCCCTCGCAACAGCCCAAACTGGGCATTTTCGGGGTTCTGAGACCGGTCCTTGCGGTGAGAGACCGGTCCCCGAAAGGCCAGAATTCCAGACTTAGCCAAATTTTCAGCATTTTCAGCCTTTATCCTTTTTCACTCCGTTTTCGCTCGTTTTCACTCGTTTGACCTCCGTTTCTTTTCAAATCGAACCGAGACTCTCCAAACATGTTTTCAAACATGTTTTCATCATCTTTTCATCCACGCTAATGCCGGATTTAGTCAACGGTCCAACATAGCCTTCCGGGTTCCGTTTTCGCGCCCTATGCGCACCGAAGCACCCGAATGCTTCCGAACTTCGCCGGAATGATTCCAATGGCTTTCTAAGCTAACATACATCGTAACTTCATAAATTAGAAGTTCGGTATATTACAGGGCGTGACATGTTGACAAGTCAATTTGATTCTATTTGAATGGATGAGCATGAATCTTTTACCGATTACTTTACTAGACTCCAAGACATAATCAATACATGTGCTAACTTGGGAGAGAAGATCCCGGAATCTAAAATTGTTAGAAAAATCTTTCTGTCACGCCCCGGGACCGATACCAATTTGGGCCGGCCCGAGCACGTCAAACAGACGCCGAACGAACAGAGTTTCCCCTATCCGCCCAAGGCTCATCACATGTACAAATTCAAACAAGAAATGCATTAGCGGAAACATACACAAACGGCTTACACGAGGGTAAGCAATAGCCATTAGTGAAAGAAAGGAAAACTAAACATTTACAAGTACTATGATTCGTTTTTGATCATATACATTGCATCCATTTACATTCATGATTCCTTGTACTTCATTACACATTGCATCATTTCTTTTTATATCACATCTACTTCAAATAAGCTTTACATTCTTTTCTTTGCTTTATACATTAACATTTTAAATCATCAAATACAAAAGATGATCATAGGGTACTTTACTACAAAATGAAACCCAACTTTGGTGGCCTCTTACTAAGGCGCGATACCTTTACCTCTGTAGCTCGCCGGCTCGCTCGGTCCCGGCTCTGTGGAAATAGTGGGGTGAGAACTACAAC
>NC_033644.1:4222785-4261523 GCF_001540865.1 Ananas comosus | reverse complement strand
GGAGAGGCTTCGATGGGGGAGAGCTGAGGTAGAAACTGCGAGAAGACGCGAGCGAACCCCCATGGTTTGCGATGAACCGCGAGCGCGGGGTCCGATTCGGGTTACTAGGTAGCTTTCGGTTCTTGATTCGTTTGTAAATACAAATTATAAATTTTTGGGGATTAACTTTCAGTCCTCAACCAAACCAACCATCCCTAGATCATGTGGCAAAAGGCTTGATGATCGAGGTTTCAAATTCGAATACTAGTTGATTCATATTTCTAGTTAAGTTTATTTTTAAATAAAGTAAACGAAGCAGGTAAAATTAGGTCTGTTAGTATATTTCTTTTTATTTCTTCAATACCAGTGTTAGTAAATAAAATCGCAGAGTGTGACATTATTTGATACAGAGGTAAAATCTAACTTTATTTCAGACGTAAGTCTGAAAGAAAACAGTCCGATCAAGTTTAATTCTTGAGAGACAGCCTTGAGACATTTAGAAACAAGCCGAAGTCTAGAAACTTCTTTGGCTTTCAAGTTTCGGCCGTTGATCCAAGCCAAAGTTGAGCTTAATAGAATCACTACATAAGAATAGCGATCGGAGTGGTATTCTACACCTGACAAAAGCGTGCATCTTGGGAAAGCATTCGGCAACAAAAGGTGAGGTGGTCCAATGAAGGCTCGAGAAATTGTGAGCGATTGGTAAAGGACAGTTCTCCACTGACCAGGGCTTCTATATATCACTATTGCTAGATTAGGTTACGCCTACTCCTATGTAAGAAAAATAAAACGTAGAATATTAGGGTTGATGATACTTCTTCTTGATGTCATCCTCCTCTCTTCTCACAATCTCTAGTTTGAATTTTATGTGGTCGCAACAGAGAGATTTTCATAAAATAATTGTACTTTCTTTTCAAAACTATTGCCTAATTCTCCACTTATTTTTAAATTTTTCGACATTTATTGTTTGAATTTTGAATTTGTACTGCACTTCTAACCGAATGTCTCTAGAGCAAAGGAATTGATCGGCTTGAATGAGCCGAATGCCTTTATATTCACTGATAAGAAGTACAGCGGTCGAGTGTGCCGGATGGCATGCAGACTCGGTTGATCTACTTAAAACTACTCCTAGGAAGAACAGTAAATGCGGGAAAGAGAAAATTACAAGTAGACTACTCCTAAAAAATGCAAAAAATTGCGAGGAATTAAGGGTGGTCTTTTGTCCACAGGGAAAAAGACCATTTTTTAGGGCGTTATTGCCCTATTTATAGATCGCCCCTTGATCAGTTATTGCTCTTACACGATCGGCCACTATCTCCTAATATCCCGGACCACCTCCAGCCGATCGGAACCGCATGCAACTGCTTGCGGTTACTGTAACTTCCTTCAATTGGCGCGACGGTTTACTTTAAAACTTTTCTGGTGCTCCTGGTGCACGGCCAGATTGATGCCTTTGAAGGGAATACCGGCGTACCACCTGTTCGCGCCTAATTGGCTCAACAATTGCCCCCTCGGCAGCTTTCGAAATAACGCTTCGGTAGCTGGCGTAATCCGAGGCGCGATTACTTTTCAAACTCTTGGTACGGTTTCGTTTCAACCGTCCACTTGTTCTGCTGCCAAATCCCACCATCGCTTCAATAACAAGCGCGATCCGAGGCGTGGTTCTCGGTCCAATTAAATTCAAATTCTCTGTACGAGTAACTGACGTAATCCGAGGCGTGATCCTCTGTACGGTTCAATCTTGGCCGTCCATTTTCTTTTTTACAGCCCCGATCTCGCTCCCTATTTTTGTTTCATATAAGGCATTAATTAGGTCATCTTAATTACGGTCGTCTATTCATCATTATAGCCGACCTCGGAACTCGTTTTGATGCAATGGTTCGATGCGACGATCTTTTTTTCTTTCCTAAGCTTCTCATTCCCTTTGTCTTTTCTATCCCCTTTTTATTTCTTCCTCGTCTTTTCCGGCGAAACTTCTCTTTCGCTTCTCTTTACTTCTTCTTCGTCTTCTCCGATTTTTTTTAATCTTCATTCTTTCATTCAGGCTTCTGCTTCATTCTATAGTTTCTTTTCGCTTCGAGTAATGGCGCCGCTCCCGCCTTTACCTACTCGTCCTTCGCTAGATTATACTTTACTTAAACCATATCTCTCTTTAGACCCCACTAGATTAACCTTGGGTCCCTCCTTTACTGAAGATCCAACTCCTGATGATTTTCCTTACTCCAGTGATGGTCTTCCATTTATAGCTAAATCCATTGATCTTCACTCCTGGTATTCCTCGGCTTCGACAGGAAAAAGTCTTCGAACTTAGCCGGGTGTTTCAGATGCTTACTTGGATTGGTTGGACCGAGTGGAAGCTGTTTATGGTAATTCTTGAAAGGAAATCGGGATTTATGAAGCTATTCGGCTATCTAGGAAGCCTCCTGTAGCCGACAACCTTCTGTTAACTTCTGCTCTCTGTTTTTGGTCCCCTGTTTCCAACGTTTTTCTTTTCAGAGGGGGACCTCTTACTCCGACTCTTTTTTACGTAGCCGCTATCGTTGGACTGCGTCCTCATGGCGTTACCATCTCTATGGCTTATAATCCTGATGACGTGTCTGACTTTGAGGCTCATCTTGACCTCAATGACTTCATTGACTTGGCTTACTCCAAGTTCCTCCGTAAGTTTGCAGGCGAATCCCCTGCCCCTGTCACTAGGAAAGAACATACAGCGTTCCTCCTATATTGGTTATGCCACAATCTCTTCTGTACTCGTTCGCAGAAAATTAATCGGAACTTTGTACCAATCGCCGTTGGTTTATCTAACGGCGATAGATTAGCTCTAGGGCCTTATTTTCTTGCCTTCGTCTATAGGGAAATCTTTGATTCCATTAAACCACTACCCTCTGGAGATGGTGTAACAATTAGCTCGGGATGTGGTGTTTTGGGTTTTTGCAAATGTTTCTGCAAATTTATTTTCATAAATTGTGCCGAGAACCTCTAGATCTAGACTCGGCTGCTCATTTTGACTCTTATGGGCTTGCTCTCGGCTGTCCTCAGCCGTTAACATCAGGCAACCCTCTTGATTTTATCACATATTTCAAGGCTTTTTATGAATCAGGTCCTCATTTCCTCATTTCTTGGTCTCCTCTTGCTGATCGTGTCACCGTCCCACCTTGGTTTTTAGCTAGGTATGAGGCCATTCAAAGTGAAACTGCTTCTTCCCGTGCCGACGAACATTCAGATGTCTGGTACTCTTTTTTGGCTATAAGGGATTTGCACGTTGGTTTGAAATCGCACTCGAAACTACTGCCCAGTACTGAGGTTTACTCCCCCCAGTTCGCAGCGCGTCAATTTAGATTTACACAAGCAATCCCTGCTCCAACTAAGTTCTTTACGGCCAATACTGCCGTTCATCGTCCTCGCACCAAAAGCATAGTCGATGCTGATCGAATCTCGGCCATGGGGAATCGTCTTCTGCGATTCTTCAAATTATTAAGCTTCAGGCCAAATTGTACAGGAGTAGTAGGTTTCCGCTACACCGTTAATTGGGATCGTTTTGTCAATATTACTTTCAATTTGTCTACTTCACAAGCACACCGCAAAACTATTCGCCCAATTGGTATGTCTCTTACTTATAGAAAATTTTCTGCTCGACATAATTCTTGCTTATTTATTTTCTATTTATAGTGCCTTTTTCAAGCAAATGTCTTCCGGACAATACCGCCGCTTCATCTGTACTACAAGAAGCATCAGAAGAGATTTCCGATCATATCTCCGATATCCCTCCTTCTTCTGTAATACACCATGCTTTTCTTTTAATTTTCTTTTCTTGGTATATATAGTGCTTACTTTTCCTTTTTTGTAGTTAATTCCGATTTCTCCATCGGTCCCAGCTTCAGAGAAAAGGCCGACGGAAACTACACAATCTACTCCGCCGCCTCCAAAGCGGCGCAAGTCGGTCGTCAAGAGACCGTATTCGTATTCCCAACAAACCGAAGGCGTTTCTTCGGCTGATATTTTAAAGAAAAGAGCCGAAGAAATACCTTCGGTTACAATTTCAGAAAAAAGAGCCGAAGAAACACCTTTGGCTGATGCTCCAAAAGAAAGAACTGAAGTATCATCTTCGGCTGCCGAGCAAAGCTCTGTTTCGAACGAGCCGATTGAGATTGAGGTAAACCAATTTTGGTTATCTATACTCAATCTTTTTGTTTCTTCATTTATTTATTCTTTCCTCCTAATAAAACAGTCTTCTCCTGAAAGAATCCATTTTGCTCCTTCTTTGAAGACGCAGATGGATAGGCAACTCCGTCGTGAAGCTCGCCTCAAAAAGAGGCAAGAAGCAGAAAAGAACAGGGCAACTCAAGGAAAGACCCAAGAGTTGCCAACAAATAGTGCAGCATCACCAATGCCAACAACAGAAGGAGAAAATGTGAATGCACCTTTGGAAAAGGGCGTTGAAGGAGCACGAACAGAGACTCATTTGCCCATTTGCCTCCTGAAGCTTCATCGTCTATTCCAGAAGATCCTCTGTCTGTAACTCTTCACTCTCTTTTAGTTTCGAGCCCAAATTCTAATGAAGGAGATGATTCAACTATCATTGTGATGTCGTTAGACACTCAACAATAATTTGATGAGTATCTACGATTATATAGTCAAGGTCTCCCATATTTGGCTCAGAATCCAGAACAATTTGATAGGCTGTGCGCACTTTCACTTGACTTGGCCGATCGATCAGACATTTCTTCTGCTGGTTGGGCCATGGATTTGACCTCCTGTGAACATTGTTCCTTGATCGGTTGTGATCGTCTCGGGAATCCCAAAGCGATGAATTATTGAGTCTTCAACGAAGTCAATAATTTCTTTTTAAGTGACCAATCGAGCAGGTTTCACTTCTACTTGGTAAAATAATCAACGGCTACTATTAAAAACTTATGACAAGCCGAGAAATTTGGCTGAATTTCTCCAATCAAATCCATGGCCCAACCTCGAAAAGGCCACGGTTTAATTATAGCATACATCTCAAAAGCAAGAACTCTCTGTACCGATCCATGAAATTGACAATCTTGGCAACCCTTAGCATATTCTATGCAATCTTGATGCATAGTCGGCCAATAATAACCTAAGTGCCGAATTATCCATCTTAATCTTTTTCCTGCTAAATGGGCTCCACATAAACCCTCATGAGTTTCCCCCATCACCAATAAAGCTTCATCAGGCCCTAAACATAACAATAATATTTCTTCGGCTGTTCTCTTGTAGAGCTGTCCATCTAACAAACAATAGCCGAGTGCTCTTCTTCGAATATTATAGTCGACCTTTTTGTTGGGGTCTTCTAAATACTCAATTATGGATTTTCTCCAATCCTCTTTCATCTCTATAGGAGCAATAATCGGCTCTCGAACATGAATCGAAGGTAACAACCTTCTTTCAATTCTTATTAGACCTCATTTCGGTTCCTTATACCGTAAAGCCGATTGGGCTAATTCATTTGCTTGTTCATTTTTCTCTCTGATCATATGCTTAAATTGAACTTCTCCGAAATTGCATATCAATTCTATTATTTTTCTTAAATAATTTTGCAAATTCCGGTTTTCGCATCGGTATTCTCCATTCACTTGTTTAATTACTAACTGTGAATCACCGATGACCTTGATTGACTTAACTCCTAAATTTTGTAAAATCTCGAGGCCAATTATTAAGGCCTCCTATTCGGCTTAATTATTAGAGCAGCCGAAATCTAGCTAAAAAAAAATTGACATGAATATCCCTCAGGAGACTGTATAATTATTACAGCTCCCGCGGACTCGGCTGTTCTTGAGCCATCAAAGTAAAGTATCCAAGGTTGACAGCCGATTAAATTTTGTTTCGGCTCCTCGATTTCAACACATGGATGATCAGCCAGAAAATCAGCTATCGCTTGTCCTTTAATAGCTTTTGCCGGAACATAATTGAGGGAGAATTCAGATAAGGCTAACATCCACTTTCCAATTCGTCCTCTCAGAACTGGCTTAGATATCATATATTTTATCAGATCGGTTTTACATATTACCGATACTTCAGTTGATAAAATATAATATCTTAATTTTGAACAAGAGTAATATAAAGCCAAACATAATTTTTCGATAGCCAAATATCTGTTTTCTGTATCTAATAACCGTCGGCTAGATAATAAATGGCATGTTCCTCTTTTTCTTCATTTTCTTGGGGCAACAAACATCCCAAATTATCCTCTGTAGCCGAAATGTATAGTTTCATCGGCCGTCCTTATTTAGGAGGCATAAGTACTGGAGGATTTGTTAAATATTTCTTTATATTTTCAAATGCTACTTGTTGTTCTTCTGTCCAAACAAATTCCTCTTTACTTTTTAGCCGAAGTAACGGAATGAAAACCCCTATTCTACCAGCCAAATTCGATATAAATCGCCACAAGTAATTGATTTTTCCCAATAAGCTTTGCAATTCTTTTTTGCTTTTTGATGACGGCAATTCTTATATAGCTTTCGCCTTATTTTTATCGATTTCAATCCCCTTTTATGTACCAAGAATCCCAATAAATTTCCTGCTGAGACTCCAAAAGCACATTTCAAAGGATTCATTTTCAAATTATATTTTCTCATTCTTTCAAAGGCGAGCTTTAAATCTACCCAATGTTCGGCTTGTGATTTGGATTTCACAACTATATCATCGATATAAACTTTCAACATCTTGCCGATCAAATCATGAAAAATAAAATTCATTGCTCTTTGATAAGTAGCTCCGGCATTTTTTAAACCGAACGGCATGACTACCCATTCAAAGGTTCCAGTAGATCCTGGACATCTAAAGGTTGCTTTAGCTGCATTTTCTTCAGCAATGAAAATTTGATTATAGCCGGCATGGCCGTCCATAAAAGACAGGATTTTATTATCGGCAGCCGAATCTACTAATATATTAGCTATTGGCATTGGGTATTCATCTTTAGGTGTAGCCAAATTTAAGTTCCTGAAATCAATGCAAACTCTAAATTTGCCATTCTTTTTTTGTACTGGAACTATGTTGGATACCCAATCAATATAACGAGCCGCTCTAATAAAACCAGTCTTTAAAAGATTTTCTATTTCATTTTTAATTTGGAGTACAATACTCGGCTCAAACCTACGAGCCGGCTGTTTGTAAGGGTTATATCATTTTTCAATAGGTAGCCTATGTTCTACAACTTTTCGGCTTAGACCTAGCATTTTTTCATAACTCCAGGCAAAGTAATCTTTGTACTCCTTCAGCAATTCTTTCAGCTCCTTCTGTTGTTGAGCCGAAAGTCTGGCACTAATATAGGTCAACTGCTTGTGTCCATTGGATCCCAAGTTTACTTCGATAAGTGGATCCTGAGTTTCCAACTTTTTATTACCGACTTTGATAGGCGATTCTTCTAAGTTCAAGTCAGTTGTTCGCCTAATCATTTCATTTGATGTATCACATTCTGCTATAACAGCCGACTTCCCCATATTTTTCATATCGGCTTTAACAACCGATTTTACTACATGTTCATTATTGGCCGTTTCGGCCTTCATGTTGTACACCACATCATCGGCCTGTTGGGCCGAATTTATCACACAGCCGATCCTGTCGATCGTCTCTTCTTGCTGAAGCTCCTCTGAAACTTTGGTTCTTGATTCTTCTTGTTCCATTTTAGCCAACTTGGTGGCTCTTCGGCTGCCACCATAGCTTCTTCGTCTTTAGAGAGAATTAACTGAATCCCCTCTTTCGTAACTCTTACAAAAGAGATTTGGTCTGGATCAGCGTCGGCCCAATTGATGTGGCCGACCTCTTCTGCGTTGATATCACTATTTGGGGCCGTCCTTCGACCTGGATTTCTTCAACTTTATCTCTTATCCACTGGAATAATTTTTCGTGGAGGGTAGAAGGCACGCACTCGTTTGCGTGTATCCAATCGCGTCCGAGCAGTAGGTTGTAGTGGCTATCTGCATCCACCACAAAAAATACAGTTCGTAAAGTTTTAGAACCTACCGTTATCTCGGTCGTGAGCACTCCTCGAGCTTGCTCACCGCTACCAGTGAAGTCGGTCATAATTGTATCAGTGAGCTTCAATTCATCTTCATCTTTGCCCAACTTCTTGAAGAATGAAGTGGGCATGACGTTGACCATCGCTCCGCCATCCACCATGACTCGGCCTACTAGCTGACCTTCGATTAAGGCTCGAATAAACAAAGGACTCACGAACCTCGTCTGTATGGCCGATGGTTTCTCGAAAACCACCGCATCGGTCGGTTTGGCATCCTCTAATTGTAATTGGGCCATATTGAGCCCAACTTCTTCCTCCATCTCCTCATACTTAGTATACTCTGCTTTAAAGGATTGTGGCAGAGTATAAACCATGTTGACATTGGCTGGTCCTTCATCACCCGATTTTTCTTGAATCCTTTATTTCTTTTCTTCAGACTCCTTAGCTGTCTTAGCCGAGTCGCTTTCGATCCGTACCTCCCTCTCCTTAGGAGGCCATCTCTTTTGTTTAATGATTGTCTCGAGGGAGGCTATCTTGTCCTCTAACTCCCTCC
The DNA here is from genome assembly GCF_001540865.1 of Ananas comosus. Lineage (NCBI taxonomy): Eukaryota > Viridiplantae > Streptophyta > Magnoliopsida > Poales > Bromeliaceae > Ananas > Ananas comosus. Next base: position 4,253,010 of record NC_033644.1, on the reverse strand, counting down.
TAGTCATCTTCTCCTCCTGCTCGGCCGAAACCGGCTATTCAATTTTCGATTTCAACCAAGGAACAGGCGATGAGCCACCTGCCTCGTGGTTGTCTCGCATCATGCAAAAAAGATGTGGTGGTTCATTAGGCCGTCTCCACACATTCAGTCTTATCCCTTTCGCTTCGTCGTACTGTTGCCTCGCCTCGGCTTGCATCCTCTGCTGCCGGCGTTTTTGTGTCTTTGTTAACATCAGCCCTTGCCATCTGGCCGATGGTTTTACTTCGACTTCATGCCACTTGTCTACCGGCACATTTGCCGGTACTTTCACTGTTCTTAAATAATTTTTTAAGATTTCTCTTCTTTCTCAAGGTCTCGGTCAGGGCTGAATGCCGAGCTTATTGACCAATCTTCGACCAAGGAATTCTATGTCTCTCTCAGTCATTCATTCGAACTCCGGTTCTGGTCTCGGCCTGGCTTGATGCTGCCAGTGCGGCCGATACCCAGGAAACCTTTGCTTTGAGCCGAATGGTTTTTCTGGATAACTCCATCGGCTATAAGGTTCATCTCATCGGTTATGGTAGTAGTCATGCAAAACTTTCTGCATCAATAAATCTTTTTTGTGTTGAACCGAAATGACTTCCGGTTCCGTCTCGTTGGAGGTATTATTTGAGCCATCCTCTTCTTGATCATCTCCTTCAGGAATGTCATCCCATTCCTCGGGGAATGCCATCAATTCATTCCATTCGTTGCCTTTCTTTTTGTCATTGATAATGGCTTCCCAATCTTTTTTCGTCATTTCGGCTTTGCATCTTACACAAAACCGAAGGTTCCTTTTGGCGTGCGCAATATTTTCTGCGGTCTTTTTGTCCGCAATCTCTTTTCCTTTAGCATTCACGATGTTAACCTGTAACAGAAAAGAATTTTTCTCAATTCCTGTATTTTCATTTTCTTGATCGGCTAAAATAAGCCGATCCTCGTCTATTTCTTTTTGGATCTGCCTTTTTGCAGTCGCTTTACTTTTTCCTTTCGTATTCACCATATTGACATCGGATGGAAAAGGATTCTTATCAATTTTCATATTTTTATTTTCTTGGTCGGCAAATATGAGTCGACCCTCATTTATTTCTTTTTGAATCTGCCTCTTAAAGGCAGTGCATTCATTTATCTTATGGCTCCATGAGTGGTGCCATTTGCAATATCATCTACGTTTTAATTCTTCCACAGGAGGTATTGTTTGACCCTCCTGCAATTGAATTCAACCATCTTTTAGCAACCAATCAAAAATTAGATCGGTCTTTGATACATCAAACGAATATGTGTATGCCGACACCCGTGCTTTTGCCTCGCTTGACTTAGCGGGCTTCAGCAAAGCACATTTGTATGGCTGTCGACTTTTTACAATGTCGGCTGTATATACTTCGGCTTCATAAGCCAAATCTTCAGCCTCTTCAGATGAATTCGGCTCCTCATAAGCCGAAGACTCTTCAAGGAATGAGACAATTTTCTCCTTCCCTTTGTTTCACTCTTTGTTTCGGCTCCATCTGGGCCTATCTTCATTATTTCCTTTTCGGAATTGCTCATATTGAGGAACCCGAACTCCCAAATCGAAAAGATTTGAAAAGTATTTGTCTTCAAAAAGATCTTTAATTTTAAAATGCAATCCGTTAAATGCCATTTTGGCAAACTCCAACTCTAGCATTCTCACAAAACAACGGCTCCTAACCATCTTGAATCGGTTCAAATATTCCTCAACCGATTCTCCCGTTCTCTGTTTGAACTGAGCCAAATCGGCAACCGATAATTCTAGTTCGGTTCTATAGAATTGTTTATGAAATTTTCCTTCTAATTCGTCCCAATCCCGGACGGAATTAGCCGGCAAACTTGTATACCAAGTGAACGTCGTCTTGGTTAGTGAGGTGTTAAATAATCTTAACTTTAAAAATGGATCTGCTGCGGCTTTTCGGCATTGTGCCGTGAACCGTGCAACATGTTCAACCGTATTTTGGGTCTCATCCCCAGAAAACTTGTCGAACTTCTGTATTTTTCAATTTGCCGAGTATGGATGTTCTGTGTCTATATTCGCAGGATAAGGTGATCTAAATACAGGCCGCATTGCCGGTCTTGCGCCTACTCCGAAGGTATTTCAGATGGCTTCCTCGATCTGTGCATATATTTTATTATTAATCCCCTGTAAGGGGACTTGCGCTTTTGCTGGATTCGGTCCTCATGGCAGACCGAAATTTTGTACCACAGGGTTAACTCCTTGTACATTTGGAACCTGCCCCCTAGCCCCTACATTTTGGGGCTGATATACTGCTATTGGTAGAGGAGGCAGTAACCCCCATGCTATCTCTGGCTGTTGACCGGCATTAACGACAGCCGGTCTATAAGCTGCAAGGTAAGGTGCCCCCTGGTATTGGGGTTGTCCATTTACCGGTGTTACGGGATTTTGTAACACCGGTGTCATCACAGGCGTTTGTAAGCCTGCTATCGGTTGTTCATTACGAGTTAATAATTGCCCTATTCGAGCAATATTCTCATTAGAGGCCGTGATTGCGGCCAACACTGCGTCTAGCCGTGCAGTACTAGCATGACTATTTTGATCTAGAACTTGCAAGACTCAAGTCATTTGCCCAAGCACCTGAGCCAAACTAGGCTCTTGCTGGCCGGATTGGCCACTAGTTTCACCTTCAGCAGGCAAAACCGCTTGGCGTTTGGCAACATTTTCTGAATTGTCGGGCTGTTCGCTCCCAGAATTTCTAGGAACGACCCTATTACGTAAGTTCATGGTATTATCATCAGCCATTATATTAATAAAAAATAAAAGTTACCTCAAATGTGTCCCACTAGGCGTGCCAAAAATTATTGGTAGCCGAAATCCCCGGTCCTTGACCCGGTCAAAGACCCTCCTCGAGAAGCGTGTCGGGATGGAAACGGCTTATAGTACTGACCCTCGAAGTTTGCGCCCTTCGATCGATCAAAAGCTTCGGCTTATGAGGGATCGGATCTGCCGGGTTCGAAACTCTACACTAAATTCGGTTCGGCTGGATGAGCCGAATGTACAGACAAAGCAAGAGCTGAAGTCGGCCGAGGAGCCGAATGGCTATAGAGCAAAGGAATTGATCGGCTTGAATGAGCCGAATGCCTTTATATTCACTGATGAGAAGTACAGAGGTCGAGTGTGCCGGATGGCATGCAGACTCAGTTGATCTACTTAAAACTACTCCTAGTAAGAACAGTAAATGCGGGAAAGAGAAAATTACAAGTAGACTACTCCTAAAAAATGTAGGAAATTGCGAGGAATTAAGGGTAGTCTTTTGTTCACAGGTAAAAAGACCCTTTTTTAGGGCGTTATTGCTCTATTTATAGATCGCCCCTTGATCAGTTATTGCTCTTACACGATCGGCCACTATCTCCTAATATTCCGGACCACCTCCAGTCGATCGGAACCGCATGCAGCTGCTTGCGGTTACTGTAACTTCCTTCAATTGGCACGACGGTTTACTTTAAAACTTTTCTGGTGCTCCTTGTGCACGGCCAGATTTATGCCTTTAAAGGGAAAACCGGCGTACCACATGTCCGCGCCTAATTGGCTCAACACCAATATACATCTAATCATCCTTAGTCACATCCATTCACATTCATTCATTCATTCCTATTAGTTGAAAATGTCTCCCACACGATAACTTCATTTGAAAACCTAACTTCAACGAAAAATCGTAGAAAATTATTTTGAAAACTGTCCCCCACTTAGGGACCTTTATTTTGGAAAATACTACCACAAGAAGTAGAAAGTCCAAAGAAAATCATTTGAAAGTCATTTCCCGCGGAAACCTTTATCTTGAAAACACGACCACAAGGGGTAGGAAGCCACGTTTGAAAACCAAAACTGAAGCCACAAGATTTTCAAAACTACAAGTATCCAAAACCTCATAAGTGTATCATCCAAAAATCCGCAAGTATAGAATGTCAAATTGAACCACAAATAAATATCTACTATCAGGTGTAAGGGTAAACTATGCTATCACATGTATATTTATGCTAAGTATGGAGTATAGTCAAAATATATACCATAGATCGAGACATCTAAGACCGCCTACTAGCTACGGCATCACGGTGTGTCCCAACCAATCCCACCCATACCACCTGTGAAGAAATAGGGGTGAGAAACCAACAAGGGTCTCCCAATGGGTACCACAAGCCGATGAAGGCAAGCATACTCACCGGTAACCAAGTATAGGTAAAAAAAGGCCTATAGTAGCAATGTAAATGTAAAAAGCGATGAACTGTAAGCAAGCATGCAGCAATCACTACTATAGCTATATGCGTCAACCGGATGAAATGTAGTGTTCCTTGCGTTTAGCAGTATGTGTGATTTCAGCATCTGTGGCTTGTCGACACATCTGGTGGGTGTCGAGACAAGTCGGAGTCGTTTTGGCACGAAATGGACGCAAAACGAACTCAACGCGATGCCAAAGTGGAGTTCTGACACTGAAGTCTGCAAAGTGCAAGATTTCAGTGTTGAGTACTGGTACCTGGGGAGAAGCACCAATACCCTAGTGAGATTTCAGAATTCGATGCTTTCGGGTTTGCGCATGTCTCATGCTGAGTACCGATACCTGTTGTTCTGTACCGATATTGAGCTCAGGTACCGGTATTGCAACGGGCTAGTACCGGTACCCAGCGCGCGAGAGTGCGAATTGAGGGGCTGAGTACCGGTATTCAAGCTGAGCACCGGTATTTCAGGTGGAAAAGTGAGTTGATAAGGGGCATTTTGGTCCTTTTGATGTGTCGTTCATCCCAACCTAACCCGGACTATATAAATGCATAGGGAGCTTTTAGAGAGCAGGATACGTCTCCTCTTCCTCTCTCTAGCTGGTATACGCCGTGCATTGGGGAGGTCGAGGGTTGAGCTCGTGTGGAGTCTTCGCTTGCTAGGAGGACCGTTCGTGTGCATGGGTCGTCTCGGGTGAACCTTTGGAGGTCGGGCGAGCGCGCGGAATTCTCCTGTCGACTTTTTGCCGACGTTGGACGGGCGCTCAAGGTGGGTTAATATTTACCAAAATCGTTGGATTTTTTTCTAAGTCATAGAATTGTCAGCATGTTTTATTGGCTTTATTCATCATGTTAGTGGCTCGAATTCATCGATGTGTATGTTTTATAAAATCTGAATTTGGAGCATAAATTAGTGATTTTAGACGAAATTATACATGTTGAACTAGGATTTGACTTAGGAGAAAACTCACTAAACCTATACTGTCATTTTCTTAAAAGTTACCAGATTTAACTTCAGGAGTTGTTGTTCTTTTCTATCCCTGCTATTAGTGTGTACGGGATACTCAGATTAGTATAGGGCGAGTTTACGCTCGTGCTGAGGGGCTGAGCTCGTTTTACAGTAGAGTATAGATTGTTCCGTATTGTCGGTTGCCACCGTGGTTGACGATGGTCCAAGATTTCTGTATCTTGCAGATTGTGCCCAGGGCACGTGAGCTTTGATTGTTAGACCAGTTTGACCCATTTACATTGACTATAACCTGTGAAAGCCTGATTGAGCTCGGCAGAGACACGCTTGCATACTCGGTTAGGTCGCGCCCACAAGTGTCGCTCCGAAGTGAGGCTTTGACTTGTATTGATGTCGCAGCCATTCTGTTTGGACCTTTTTCTTGAACTGGCCATCCCCGTGGGTGGTGTACGGTGTAGCTTGGTTACAAGCGGGGTGGGTCCGTTTGGGCAGCCCGTATGATTAGGTCAGTGGTAGCTGGTGATGCATGTTTATGTCTACAGTCTAGCGATAGTATAGATGTATGTAGCTGTAGAGTTTTCCAGCTTTCCTTACTATCCTGTGCATATCAATACTGTAGACTTAGTAGGTGAGTCGTTGAGGTCGGTGACTGTCACGCCCTGGGACAGACAGAGGCCCTCCCGGTAGCATGCCCAGGCCCGCCATATGCCTGCACATATAAGGCGTCTACAACAATAGCGATAAATGATAAGAATAAATAAGTATCTAGAGATATCAGAGCAAGTAGCAGTTAAATTCTAACAACAAGTAGAGAGAAAGGAAACTAATAACTAAGATAAAATATAGAGTGAATACATCAAACTATCCTAAATACAAGTACTACAATATCCAAAATGGTAGTCTCTATGTAGGGTACAAACGCTCTCATTCTCTCCAACGAAAATAAAAGAAGAAAATGATCCACCTAGCAAGATCCCTCGCTCGCTAACTCGAAGCGACACCCTTGCCGCGGTCCCTAGCCTCTCCCGGAGTGGGAGGTTCTGAAATAAAATATAAAACAGGGGGCGTGAGAACTATAATTTATAGTTCTCAGTGGACAATTACTGACCTGAGCAAAATGCACCACTAGGCCAAAAAGCATGAGTAGATAAAAGAAACTACTAGTAAGCTCCAAATATGAAAAGCATGTAATGAAATGCTAATCTACAATGCCACAAATATACATAATGTCAACATGGTGTACATCTATTCTATCATAGTCCAATATACCAATACATGACTAGCATGCTCCAACATGGCAAACAAGTATGCTATAATGCAAAAGCAATACTATCAAGTATACTACATGTCCAAAAGCCCAATAAATCCAACTATTATGAACTGTCTAGTAGTGATTGTTACTTGTATGACTACGTGTCGATTTTCATTTTTAATTAAGTATCTACACAAGATAGTCCGGCTTGTGCCGCTTAAGTGCTCGTGGTAGCCTCAGCATTCCCACTCGAAGAATGAGTCTATCCCACCCGGCCCCGTAGGCTTCTCAATACCGCACGAACGATCATAAGTCGCGTAGGCTAACTCCGGAGTGCCGGCTTGTAGGGAGCGGCCCTCACAAGCATGTGCGAATGAGCACAAATGGCAAGCAAGCATGATCATCGTCTCAAGAATCCGATCATCCTGTTTCTAACATGGCAATAGTGACTAGCACCCTAAAGGTTTAGTCCAATGTCCCAAAGTAAGATTCAACCACACATTAATTTCAATGTCTCTTGTGACCTTAGATTTACTAAGTCCATACGTATTCCAAGCCCAATGACTCTTTATGACATTAGTTTACTATATCAATTCCAAGCCCAATGCCTCTTTATGACATTAGCTTACTATATCAATTCCAAGCCCAATGCCTCTTTATGACATTATGTTTTCTCCTATGCCAAGCATGAGTTCAAGTCCAAGAGTCTAATGCACTTGTCATATTCATCGTATGAAACATATTCCCAAATCACATATAAGAATGCTATCCATATGCATAAGTCCAACATAAATACTCTCTACTATATAGAGATCCAAATATGCATTGTACATAACATGAGCATTTAAAGCATTCTAAAATTCACAATTATTCTATCTAGCGTGAATATGCATAAAGTTTTATTTTACGACAAGTATAAACAACTAATGAGAAATTTATCTCATTTTGGTGAGGCCAAACCCACCAAGTCTCGTTACAACCATTTCGTTTCATCGAACGAAGTTGCCCATAATTCTCCTAGCACCCTAAAGGTAATAAAAGGAGAGTTATACGAACGTTACGAACAACATATAAGTTAAACATTAAACACCTCAAGAAAAGGGGTAAAACTCACCTATAGTGTAAAGAACCCTTTTTAAATCCCAAATGAGAGTAAGATCTCTCCAAATCCAACCTAAACAAAGGTTCTAACTTAATCAATTGAGTTCCAAAAGCTTCTAATCAAGATCCCCAAAATTAACCCTAAATTCCCATTCTAGGATTTCATCTCAAAGAAACCATCAAAACATGAATCTAAAAGTAGAATCATGTTACTAACCTCAAGAGAAGCTTCAAACAAGGCTCAAAATCCACAAGGGTTAAAGATCTCTCCCCTAACAAGCTCAACTCCAAGCTCCAAGCCTTCAACAATTGTGGAAATACCACCGAGAAGCAAAAAGGAGCAAAATGAAGTAATTAAACTTCAAAAATCCCAACAAAATCAACGGAATCAAAGAGAAGGGTTGGAGGGCTCCCTTACCTTGCTTTATCCTGTTCTCAACACAAGGAGACCTAGAGGGGGCGTGGGATGCTTTATAGATAAGCAACAAATGCAAAAACACCCTCCAAAAATAAGCAGTCTGTGAACTACATTGTGTACCGGTACACGAAAAAGTGTACCGGTACAAAACCCTATACGCGCAAACCCAGGCTCGGGTTGGCTGAAATTAACCTTCTATACCGGTACAACCATTAAGGTGTACCGGTACACAACCCTGCAGAACTCAACCCGAGAGCAGCCTAAGTACTTCTCTTTGGGGACCTTAGGGCTAAGTTAAAACCCTCGTTTCTCGGGATGTGAGCCATAGGTCGGAACACTGTCTACGATCCTCCAGAAAAAGTGAAAAAGCTCAGAACACAGATCAAACACTCGAACCTTGCAATTTGCAAAGGTCCAGTGTGTTACAGTGACGGTATCCATTGAGAACTACTCTGTTTTATAATAGTTCTCACATCCAGTTGTTGGTACCTTTTTGCAAAGCCTTCGTCTACGGCTGCTACTGTTGTGGATTCTGATCGAGGCAAGGAAGGCGCGAGTTAGAGCCGTCCCTTCCCTAGTCGTTTGCTAGAGGAGCACCCATCAGAGGTAGTTTTGAGTTTTTGTACATACTGTTGTTGTTGTTGTTGTGTTACTCGCTGGAGCGAGGAGGTGTTGTAGACCTGTATATGTACAGTGAACCCATTTTGTTCTATATATGTATGTTTTAGTTCTAGCAGCTCTATACTCTTGGTTGTAGCTATGACTTGCTTACAGGTACGGCTATCACTTCGTATACACGAAAAATTTCTATATATACGACGGATCTGTTGGCGTGCCCGAGGAAACGTGGTAATCCGGGGCGTGACATGAAAAGTCCAAATGTACCTAATTTATACTGCCGTGTCGATCCAAGAACCTCAGGCAAGCCACAACTGCTTTGTCTGGCATATAACCCTAGCAATGGCCGCTGGGTTCACGGGTTGGCAACGAACCACTTTTTTAGAAAAGAACACCTTCCTGTGAGCATCAGATCGCTAGTGTTCGTAAAATGTTCTCGAGCTATGATGATCAATGCGAATATGATCAATAGTCAACCGTCGGTGAATAGCCGACAATCATCACTCGGGGCACACTCACCAACAGGTCATCGAAGCTATACGGGAACATAAGTACTGACTACTCAGGTCAACTAGGATGGACAAGCTCAATATCCTCTCGAATACGCAACCGACCACTCTGGTCAATTGGAAAGTGTGAGATTAATTACATTATAAGTACATGGGCACCGACCACTCAGGTTAACTTGAATATAAATGCAAGTGTCAGTACCACTCTACTTCTATGTCACGGAATATAAATACAAGTGTTTACTTTTCTACATGTGGATCCTTACTTTACACTATGCTGCAGCTTTGCTCTCTATTCTTTCCTTAGTTATCGCTCTTTCATTTACTTTTGCTTATTTAGACCTAGTGGGAGGGTCATGGTTATCGTCGATCGTACCCACTGGGAACTGCTATTAGTAGTTCTCACGCCCTTTTGTGGTCTCCTTTTTCAGTGACAGGTGTATCGTCCGCTGAGCGTGGTAAGGGAATTGCGCCTAGTTAGCCTTCCTACCACCATACTTGCCTATAACAGACCTCCCGATAATGAGCCACTATACTTTCTTTTGGATTGGCATGGGCCAGGGCCAATAACTTGTACTTGGTTTTCGGTGTGGATTTATGTATCTTTGTTACTTGTTTCTTGCTGTATAGTGGTTCAGCTGATGTATAGTGCTATGATACTTATCGTTAGTTTTCTCGTAGTTTTGTTGATTTTGGTACTGATTTGCTTGTCGTATTTGGCTATATATTTCCTTGTTTACCTGGGACTTACCGCTTCGTTCGGACAGAGGAGACCCTGTCCGTTCGGCGGGTCTGTTAGCGTCCCGTAGGCTTCCGCTGTGACTTCGAGGCATGATAGTACGAAACACTATTTGATAATGTTTTTATTTAGTTATCATTTTTTAATCTTATAAGTTTAATTACTATATATGTCAATTGATTGAAATACAATCTACCCGCAGCGAAGCGCGGGCCCTGCACTAGTCTAATTAATTAGATATCAAGCCAAAGCAAATAATAAAACCAATATGTGTGTGTGTGTGTGTGTGTGTGTGTGTGTGTAGAGCTACTATGCTACCGAAAATATAGATGATTTGATGCTTCCGTCTTTTCGATTGTTGGATCAAGAATTGTACAGTTGGGATGATTGTGTGTGAGGACTGAGAATTTGACTGTGTAGCTAAACTCTTTGTTGATGATATTTTTATGTGTAATTTAATTACATAAGCACTCATCAAGTTTCAGAAGAAAACAAGTTAGGATGAAGAAGTTACGCAACCTTTACTAATCACTTAAAGTAAATAGTAACTCGGATTTTCCGAAGAGGCCAATGAGTGGAGATGGCTTTTGCTGTGTTTTGGACTTCGTTTATAGTGATCCAATAGCACTTTTTAATAGTTCGACTGTCCTGTACACAATGACACTGACGGATTTGAATTTTGATGCACGATTTTCGAGAAAAAAGGATTTTATCGCAAAGAGGGTTTTTGTTCTTTGTTGTTCTTGCGTTGTAAAACTTCTCGTGCTCCATGCGTGTGTCTTGGAGTAGGGTGGAGGATGTTTTAGGTACCTACCAATGGTAGGGAATTCAACTTCGAATTTGAATTTGGGGTTTATTTGATTTACACATATATATGTGTGGTTTTTGAAAATTGGAGAGAGTATAGCTTTCGTCACAAATCGGCGATCAATTCGAGCAAAACAAAATCGTGAGTTCGATGCCCCGGTTGTTCTGAACACACTAGCATAGTCCGTTCGCAAATCTGACGGACGGATCTCCCAAAAATTCAAAATGTTCGCAAAGATGTCGAAATTGGCAAAACAAAAAATCCACAAAACACCCTATATTTTATGCATCGTTTTGCGTGATTTCGAACATGAAGGTATATCCGTGCATTTTACCCGCACTATGGGGGACTCAGCATCAAATACTGAGTTTCAGTGGACTTATGCACAATTAAACCACCTTGTATATAGGCTATTAGGGTTTACATGAAGCAAACCTTAACCCTAGCCCCCTAGCAACCTCAGTTGAGCCCTAGCCGCCTCCCTCTCTTCCCCCTGCCCTAGCCGTAGGCGCCCCGGCCACCTACGCAGGCCGTCGGTCGCTGAAATCAGCCTTTCTCCCTCTCCTCCATCATCTTCATCACTACCTTCACCTTTCTCTGCCCGAGTTTCTACCATGGAGGCCTCACACGCTCAGGCTCCTCCTCTGACAGCCACCCCGACCCCTAACGACCTCCCCAGTCGGTCGCCGCCGTCCCCGAGTGCCGCCGTTGCCATCTTGGCAAGCTCTGGTCAAACTGGGCAGCACCGGGTCGAGGCTGAGCTATCTTCTTCCCCTCGCACCGTTGCTGCTCAGGGCCACCTGGCTTGCCCTTCTCTGACCTCTGGCAACCCACCGTCATCGCCACGGAGCTCCCCAGCCACCTTCGTGGCCGCCGCGACCTCCTGAACCCGAGCCTAACCAGTGTGGGTGCAGGTTACCTATCACGCCCCGTGCCCCACCTATTTGGTCGGGTTCGGGCACGCAAACAGACCGCCGAACGGACAGAGTTTTCCCTCTACGTCCTAGGCGTCGCAATCCATACAATGTACGAAGTTCCAACCAGGAACACATTTCAATCAAGGATTGTATAAGGAAGTATCAAAAACATAAAACTGCTTGCTATTACAAGCATTCACCTTACATATATTTTACATCACAGATTTCTTTTACATTCAACTTCCAAAATACAATCTAGTCAATACAATTTATTACAACTTGATTCTTTGTCCTTTAAACCCCTAAGCTAGACCACCTTGGGGTACTGCTACCTCTGGTCTCTGGGTAGGGCGCTATCTACGGAGCTACGCCCTTGCCTCGCGCTGCCGCGCCGCTCACGTGCGAACCTGAAACACCCCAAAACAACGTGGGGTGAGAACCAACTCCATGGTTCCCAGTGAGTACGGCCACCCAAAGGAAAAGTTCAACCAATAGATCTAATGAGGCACTGCATCAGGTTAGTCCAATAATATAAAACAGATATTTATACATTTACTCGATATTGAACTACATGTCATGCCTCGCGATATGCAATATGAAACTATGCAACTATGCAAGTAGAATAAATGATTTTACTTTCTATCGTTTTCATTCTTTATTGCTAGCCATTCTTTATTACTTGCAACTCTTTCTTTATTCTTAGCTATTCTTTATTCTTTAGCTATTCTTTATTCTTTAGCTACAATTTACTCATCGGCCATTCTTTTCTAAGGTTACTCTTACCTTAGTCCTTTATGCGACCCGACTCGATCTTGAGTCAATCAACTGCGGATAATCTGCGCTCTGTCGGCTCGAGGTGAAGGAACTCTCACATGCACCTCAGCCTACCACAACTTGCCGCACTCTATGACTGAGCCACTCGGCGGCGAAATCGTCGCACATACGCCACAACAATGGCTCAAGTCAAGCGGCGGTATAATCCACAACTCGGCATAACCATCCGGCGGCGAAATCGTCGCACACGCCACGTCAATGGTTGGCCCCGGACGGCAAAATCGTCGCACACGCCCAACACCACTTTGGGTGTTCCATAACTTTGGGATTCCGGAATCCATTCCACATAGCTCGGGGGTTGGTCTTAACCCTATAGTGTCGACCTATCTAGGTCCAATGTTCTTTCCACCCTAGGTCCACTTGACACTAGGCTAACACTTTTATCACATAACCTAGGTTTACTTTAACTCTAGGTTCAATATCTTTAACTCATAACCTAGGTTGACTTGACTCTAGGTTCATTCTCAACCTATGTTCTCTAACATTAGGTTTAATGCCATTCTTGTTTAACCTATATTCATTAACACTAGGTTCACGTTCACTCTTATCCATCCTAGGTTCATGACGCTAGGTTATATGCCACACTTGTTCAACCTATGTTTATTAACACTAGGTTCAATATTACTCTTGTTCAACCTATGTCCTTGACACTAGGTTCGGTGCCACTCGATCTATATATGTATACATATGTCCTTTACTTAGTATTCCGCATTAGCATCCCAATAACATGCTTATCATATATTTTCTTTAGCAATCTTATTTCATGTCAATATTCATTCACTTAGTATTCTTACATTAGCATTTCTATACATGCAACATGACTAACATATGTCATTTACTTTATGCTTTCCACTTAGCATTATCTACACTATGTCATTATGCATTACTTAGCATTCTCACATTATGACCATATGCATTATTTGGTAGCCTAACATAGCATTTCACCTTATGCATTGATGTGTTTTACCACTAGCTACCATTACATGCATCAATAGTAAGCACTAGTCTTAGACATACAGGCGACCTAATCGTTTCGGTAAACACAACCCACCTCAAAACACGTTCCGGTTGCTTGTAGTCACTTGCAATCGGCCTCCCGCGGCACCCGTGACCCAGTTCGGCCCGAACTCTCGCGCGACCACCTGAACGGCCACCAATCCGCGATCCGTCCATTCTGGAGTTTATTCCTTGATACCACGATGCTCCAGATCCGATCTCATGATTTTTAGACGTCTATTCCGCATGTTGCGGCTATCTGTATGACAAAATGCTATTTTGTCAATAACTTTGCGTATACTCATCGAATTGTCGAACCGAGCGCACCAACGCGTTCGTTATACCCCCAATTAGGTTTCTACAAGGCCAATTTGCCTTAGAAACATTCTAGGGCAAAAGCTCCAAATTTGGTGCCCTAACCAAGCCCTTTACTAAATCCTAGGTTTTGATATCTAGAACAAGCAAAAGAGAGCTTGTTCAATATCTAGAAACTCATTTAGAATAATTCGAACCATTCTTAGGGTGTTTAGAGCCAACCCTAGAGCTTCACCATTAGAGCACTTTGAAGAAAACCATGGATTTCATGGTTTTAAGGTCTCAAGAGGCTTCTAAGCATGTAAGAAGCTCCAAAACTCTAAGTATTATGGTAGAAATCCAAACCCTAGAAATGTTCTTGCAAAAACTCACCTTAGCCCAAGAGCAATCCCAAGCTATACCTTGTAGGAGAGCTTCAAAGCCTCTAAACCCTTCTCTTTCTTCTTCTTCTCCTTCCTTTCCTTCTCTTTTCTTCTTTCTCCTTTCCTTCCCTTGCTCACGGTTGAGGGAGAGAGAGAGACACGAGAGAGGGAGGGAGATGGCTGCTGTGAAGAGGGAGGGTATTTGGGGTCTAATATGGTGTGCAATAATTGCAACTAAGCCCCCAAAACATTCTATTTTGCAACAGACTAAATCTGTGCTGTCAGCCCAAAGTGTACCGATACACTTTTCCGTGTCACCGATAACACGATTATGCAGAAGCAAACCCGAGAGCAGTTTCTCGGTTTCATAGCATTTGCACCGGTACACTTTCAATGCTGTACCGGTACACTTTGCTGTACCGGTTACAACTCAATGGTTGTACCGGTACACTTTGCCCAGACTTGGTTTTTGGCTCTGTTTCGACTCTATTTCGCGCCGATCGATGCCAAAACCCTTCTAACTCTTTTAGAACTCATTTTTAACTCTTCCAAGCCAACATACACCGCAACTTCATAACTTTAGAAGTTCGGTATGTTACATTACCCCAGCGCCGCCGCCACTACCTCCCGCCGTCAGCCAGCGCTAGCGGCGACCCTCCCCCACCTGCCGCACTCACCTACCGCCGGCGCGCCCGCACTGGTTAGGCCCGGTAAGCTTTTATTAAGCTGTTTGTGCACTGTTTTGGTTTGCGATCACTGTTCTGGCAATCCGAGGGCACCCTGATGCTTTTGGATGTGAGCACGATGATCTTGGATTAGTGTTGACCATTGTGATCACCTTCTTTGAGGTCAGCAAGCCCCTGATTTGTGAGATAAGCGCAATTTATGCACAATGTGCGAAGTTCACAGATTTTCGAGTTGCTCCCGCGCTATCCACAATGGACGGTTGTGCTCCGAATCATGAGCACGGCCTCCGGCACGTCGAGACCTATCATTACATGTCTCGGTCGACCTCAAAAGCCCTCGGTTTGCTATAACGACCCATAAAACCCAGTAAATCACATAAAATAATGTGATTTTATGAAATAGTAAGGGCTTTTCGGCAATTGTGCAATTCGTGGCTACTGTGGGCAGTATGTGTAGGTGGCCGGTGATCTCTGGACTGATTGTCCAAAGTCCAAGGTCCAAGGTCCTTCGCGGAAATCAAATATTGATTTTCGATGCGTTTTTTGGCAAAATTCGCCGACGGAACGCGGTTTCAGTTCGGATTTCGTCCGACAGTGCTAGAGTGAGTTACTTTTTGTCACTGAGCCTTGTTGTCTGGTCACTAATGTCGTTTTGGGGGTTCGGAGACTACGGGTGAGCGACGGTGGCTTCCAGTGTCGAAAACGACACTTTCGAGAACCCGGATCGGAATGATTATCCGACGATAATCGTTTCAATGTGAGACTTCGTGTTTGCTGCCAAGACACCTTTATTACAGTGTTTTGTGGCAGCGGGTGACTCATGGCATGAGTCGGTGAGTCTCGGACACTTCGTGGGACCTAGCAGAGTCTCGGTGCGATTTTCGAGACTTTCGGCTAATTACGGTAATCGATTTTGAAAAACCGATTCCCAAAGGATCATGTGTGGGGTTGTGAGTTTAGTGTTTTTATATGTGGGTTAGGTACTAACCCGGTGGACCCTCCGTAGGTTTGGTTGTCGATTTTCCAGTTTGTGCCGAGAATACTCGAATGCTCTCCAAACTACGCTGGAACTACTTTAATAGTTTTTTAAGCTGGTTCCCACCAAAACTTTATGATTGTAGAAGTTCGGTATGTTACAGCTTGCCCCTGTAGCTCTAATTCCCATATTTTGGGGTTGGTAAGCCGGTAACGATAGTGGAGGAGGTAATCCCCATGCCACTTTAGATTGTTGACCGACATTTAAAGTAGCCGGTCTATAGGCAGCTTGGAAAGGTGCCCCCTGAGGCTGAGTGTTTGTCGGTGTCACGAAATTTTGTAACACCGGTGTATCTACAGGTCCTTATAAACCTACTATCGGTTGTTCATTTCGTGTTAATAATTGCCCAATTTGAGCAATGTTGTCATTGGAAGTCGTGATAACGGCTAAAACTGCATCTAACCGAGCGATACTCATGTGACTATTTTGGTCTAAAACTAGTAAAACCAGTGTCATCTTTTCGAGCGCCTGAGCCACACTTGGCTCTTGCTGGTCTGATTGACCGCTAGTCTCACCTTCGACTGACAAGACTGCATGACGCTCGACCACATTCTCGGTATTACTGGCTGTCGTTCCCAAAATTGCGTTGAACGATTCTATTGCGGAAATTCATGGTATTATTGTCAGCCATTAGTTTGTAATAAAGAAAATACAAATTTACCTAGACGATGTCCCACCGGGCGTGCCAAAAATTGCTGCGAGTCGAATTTCGTACCCCTTCACCCGGTCAAGAATTTCCCTAGAGAAGCATGCAGGGATGTGAAACGGCGACATGTGATGACCCTCGAAGTTTGTGCCTTTTCGACAGATTAAGCGATTCGGCTGATGAGGGATCGGATCAGTCAAGTTTGAAATCTCCTACTATAGAGTCGATTCGGCTGAATAAGCCGAATTAGGAATTGCGCAATATCTTTGGGTCGGCTAAATAGCTAAATGCCATTTTATATATATTAGCTTGAAATTCGAAACAAGTACAAAAAGATGCCGGTGTGGCTTAAGAAAATCTACCTTAACACTACTCCCAAGAAATAACACTACTCCTAAGAAAAGCGGCAAATGTAGGGGAGAAAGAAAAGATTATAAGTAAACTACTCCTAAGAAAAGCTAAGAAAATGCGTACAATTGAAAAGTGGTCTTCTGATCGCAGGGAAAAGACCACTCTTCCAGGCGTTACCCGCTTATTTATACTCCGCTCATTGTTATTCAGTTATTTACATGATCGGCCACTTCCCTAATTTCGTGGGCCACCAAAAGCCGATCTCAACCGCTCAAACTACCTATGGTTTGATATAATTTATTCTTTGCTCCCGGTGTACCAAATGTCATTTATCTCTAGCTTTGTAGTTTCTAGCTATACTGTGCACTGTTTTACCATGTGGAGCTATTGTATTGGCACCAACCGTTGCTAAGTTAAAAAAAGGGATTAGAGTGTGAATATGAATACGGTGAGTTAATTACGGTGTTTAAACACGGTGATTAAATTATCATGTTCAACTTAAAATTGCCTACGTGACGCTCGCGTAGTAAGAAAAAAAGTTTTATATCTATAACCCTTATGAAAGCCCGTTCTCTACGTCCACGTGGCAGTATTAGCTTAACTTAATTTTTGTGGGCCCTACCTGTCATCTTAAGTTATTCTATTAATTAATTAGTGGGTGGGGCCCACCCGACCAAATTTTTTTTCCTCCCTACACCGCTTCCTATTTAATTTTCCTCCTTACTCTGCTTCGTCTTCCACCCGATGTTCCGCTTCGGCTCCTTCGCTCGCCCCTCTAGATGCCGCTCCGACTCCTGTTCCCTCTCTGGACGGAATGTTGGGCCGAGTTCATGGTCAGGCTTTCTTCCCGTTCCGCCCGTTCCCGTTAGCGACGCTTCGTTTCGTTCGCCCCCTCGATGCTGCTCCGACTCCTGTTCCCTCTCTGGAATGCTAAACCCAAGCCCGAAGTAACAAAGCATAGCGCTTATAAATACCCTCATCCTCCCCGTCGATCTCTCACAAAGCTTTTCGTCTCCTTTCTTTTCGATCCCGTTCTCTTCTCAGCTCCTGTGCTCATCAGCAATGGCGAACAAGGACGAGGCTTCTTCCTCCTCCAATCCATAAGTTTCCCCTATTTTCTACTAAATTGTGTGTTGATCGAGTGGGGATTTAGGGTTAGGGTTCTAATGTTGATCTATTTTTGATCGGGAAAAATCTTGCAGCAAGGGTACGAAGAGGGATTATAGCACCGCGATCCTAGAGTGCAAGAAGGCGGCGAATAGGTTGGTTGTGGATGAGGCGACGAACGACGACAACTCTGCCGTTTCAATGAATCCGGAGACCATAGAGAAGCTCTAGCTTTTCTGTGGCGATACGATCCTCATCAAGGTGAGTTTGATGTTCCTCCTCTATGTTTTGATCCGGTGTAAGGTTTAATACTGAGTTGTTTTGATGTTATATCTTGCTAATTGTGATGGTTGCAGAATTAGATAGCTCTAAAAATATTAGCAATGCATGGATTGGACGATAGTAAATAGTTCCAACACTTATTTTAGTATTTTTTTACTTTTTTTTTGTTCTGTATTTTGGCTGTGAGTATTTATGTACAATAAAGTATATCTTAGTATAGAAGTATTATTACTTGTAAGTTAATAGGTTGACAAATTTAGATCAAAAGGGTCTGACAGTTCATTGTAGATCAAACAGAAGGGGTCTCGTCGCGCCATTCCCCTAAGGGACGTTTCGTTTCGGCTTATTCATCCCCTCCAGTCACGAAAATGGTTCGTATTCATTATCTGCGGTCCCTTCTTGTTGCCCATATAATATGCCTTCGTAAAAAATTTTATTTGCGGCAAAAAAAACTCTATTTCTCTGCCGGTTGAGTATCAACTAGGATGGCAGTTATTAAATAATTGCAACCAGTGATTACCCCCATCAAGAGATACATAAGCTATTGAGAACATATATAACTATACGCAGCACCTTTTCTCGAAGACTTTTGAAATGAAAAAAATACTATTGTTGACTATTGATAATACTCATTACATGTCTGAGCCTATAGTAAAAATAGAATTTTATGACCTGTTGATCTTTTTCGATTTACTCAAATTTCTACTACTACTGCTTATGCTCCTTATGATGTATATTTTATCATTAGTTTGTGTTTGCCTTTTTTTTCCCTTTTTTTCTGTATCGTTTCTTACTACAAGTTCTTGCTGATATTTCTCTAGCTTCTACTTAACCTTAGGAGCTGCTCCTTCATTTTATTTCACTTTATATCTTTTCGATTGTTGTGATGATGTTTTTTTTTACTTTTATAATCAATTTTCGAAGTTGCTACTTCACTTGATCTTTTGCTACTATTGTTTCATCTACTATATATGTGGGTTGGAAAAAGATATTACAGTTTTACTATTAGTTCTAATTCATTCTTTCCTTCTTATGTATACCAAATATTTTTAATTACCTTCCATTTATTTACATATAATTTCTGACGAAATCAGGTTTGTTTTAGTCCACGTGGAGGTATTTTCTTAATTTGGGCAGGTATACTTTCTAATTAAATTCCATTTCCTTTTGTCGACATGTCAGAATTTCTTTATATTTGGGCTTTTGTGCGAAATACCTGTCAGTTTAACTATTTTGCTTAATTATGGATTTGTATGGGATTTGTGTCAGCCCTATTTGTCAGTTTAACTTATCTATCGGCTTAAATCATATTTTACACAGTAAATTAACCAGGATGACAATTGCGAAATAATTACAACCAGTGTGTTATGTATATTATTTTTTTCGATTGTTGTGATGGTGTTTTCTTACTATTCTTGTTTAAAATTATTTGACTATAAGTTTTGCAACTTATGTATTCTAATTAATTTTGTAAGTTGCTGCTACATTTGATTTTTGTACTACTGCAATCGCATATTTTTGGGACAGCTAGTTAGTAATATTTTTTAATCGACTTTTCCTATTAGTCCTATTTCATTCTTTCTTTAATTCTTTACTGACTATTGCCTTTTCTTACAGCCAACTCTTGCACTCTTTCCTCGACTTCTACAACTCTCAGTTTTATTGTATTTATGGTCCCTCATGCTGTTGTTGATTAACTGCTTATGCTTTTATTTGTTTGTTACTCAAAATTTTTTAATTCTTCTTATGTATTTACTATTTCGTTTTTCTTTAGCCTTTTTTTTTTGTAAGATCTCAAATATTTATTCAGTTTAACTATGCATCAAATTTTATTCTCTTATAGTTCTATTTTTTTTACTCTTTTTTTGTTCTCTATGTTGCAAGTATGATATGTTATTTATCTTGTAACGAAGATAATCAACAATTATAAGTTAAATATCGAATATTACTTACCCGCTGCATCGTGAGGGTCACTGCACTAGTATCTATACAATAACATTAAAGGGCGAACCCTTAACCGTTTTGCAGCTTCCCCTTGATTTTGGATGTGGGCCCCAATAATTTTTTTTCCCCTCTCTCATCCATCTGACCCGTGGGTCCCCTCTTCTTAGCGCCTTCGCTCCTCCCCAATCCCCTGTACTGTGCTACTCCGATGCCTCTCTCTCTCTCTCTCTCTCTCTTTCTCTCTCCTTCTCTCTCTCTCTTCCCCGATCTCAAATAATAATAGTAATAAAATAAAATAAAATAAAGGGAGAAAGAAGAAACGAAAGAGGGATCGCCCTTTTTCCTTCACTGCACCGCCAATCCCGTCGCGCCGTACGCGAATCCCGGAGATCGCAAGAGTACAACCATCCCCTGATCGGATCCCGACGATCCTGTGAAGCCCGCCGTCCAAAAAATATAGAAAAAATTCATAATAATAATAATGATTAATAATTAATTAAGAGTTTCGAATGCGAAGAGAAGGGAAAAAATGGGGAGAGGGAAAGAGATGGGTACAGGGCGATGATGTCCCGAAGAAGAAGAAGGAGGAGAAGAAGAAGAAGGAGGAGAAGAAGCAGAAGTTGGCGTCCGCCTCAGACACAGCACCGACAACAGCCGCCTCATGCAGATCTCGGCGCCGACTTCTGCAGCGCTGCAAACTTAATTTGGTCGAAGGAGGAGATGTCTACAAAAAAGCGATTCTATAGAAGCTGACGAATTTGATGACTTGCTGAAGTGCGTGAAGTCGAGGACGAAGTGCGCACGGCTTAGGTGTTTTGGCCGATCTCGTCGAGGCCGTACGCCTCGAAGAGAGAATACCCCGGTGCCGACACAAAGGTCACGCCCCGGGGTCCCTTTTTAGTTTGGAAAAACAGCGGAAACGACTAAATTTTTTTTTTTGAAACACCTGACCCCAGAGTATGTCAGATCCGCCACAAATACAGGGAATCCACTGTTCACACGGACAGAGTCTCCCCTGTATTTGCACGGCGTCGCACAAGTACAATTATACAACCAGAGTACAACCAGAATACAACCACAACCATATGAACATACAACCTCAACCGCACATACAGACGTCCATACATTCACCATTCATAACACGACGGTATTCATAGTTTTAAACATAAATCCAGATCTATCATTTGAAACGTTTCCTACCCGGAAAAAGTTTTGAAATACTAAGTCTCAGAAATCCATTGGAAGCTTCTTTTAAGACTGTTTCCCACACGGAAACCTGTATTTTTAAAAACACTCACGAGGGGTAGAAACATTAAAACTGTATCGAATACGAAAACCTTCTTTTAAATAAGCGCTACACGAGTAGAAAACCATTTTACGTGAAAAGCCCATAACCTTTTTTTTATCACAATAGTGTAAAGCCATGCGAAAACCAATTACCAAGTACAGAATAAATCTGAACCATATAAAATTGACTATTTAGTCAAGCAAGAGGATAAAGAGATAACAAACGGCGTTACGAGCTCTATACGCCACTACCGCCTCCTCTACCTGCGCCACTCTGGACTCGACGCACCTGTAATGGCGTGGGGTGAGAACATGTAAATGTCTCCCCCAGTGGTTACGAAACGACAGGCGAGGGTACGCCCACCACATGAGGCTCAACCAATACATAAGTAAACAACTACATAAGCTAATTGATACAGAACAGAAAGTACAAGTAATAACTAATGTACAAGCTAAGAACTACGCTACTTTATGTATGCATCAATGTCATAGTCAAAAGATACCCAATCTAAACCTGCCTGTTGTCAGAACTCAGTTAAGCCAACTCACTTCAACCTGCATATCCAGTCGTAACCTCGAGCTCAGATGGGGGGCAAGCCAAACCACTTTTCCGGAAAGACACGCCTGCGGTGAATCAGACCCTGTCGTTTCGTGAGAAATGCAAACGAGTGGACGATCGATCTGATATGCTCAATCAGCACCGTCGCAACAGCCCAATCACTGCCCCTCGCATTAACGCGTATAGGTTCATCAAGTACAACTAACACCGTAGATAGGTCAATGTACGTAACAAGTAACGAACGACAACCAGAGTCCGATGCCAACAGGGAACGACCAATCAGGTACATTAATATGTATATATACTTAATGCCATCTACTCTACCTCTCTTAACAGAATACTAGCATAGGCAAAACCGGCCCAAGTAATAAAGACAGTGTATGGTTGCAAGGCTCAATATGTATTTAAGATGATAAGCAACTATGACTAGACGATGTACAAAGATAGTAAATGAGACATCACCGAGCATGCACCACTTATCGACTCGATCGAAAAGTACCCCCGATAAAGTAAACTGGTCTCGCTGAAGCGGATAGCGAAGCGATCCGACTACGAAGCGATCCACCGGCGTTAGAGTCTAACCACAATAACACTAATTAACCGATCATTTCTCACACAAATCCCAAAATAATAACCCTCGGAAAATCGGTTTCTCAACCAACTTCCGCAACCACGCGTGAAGTCCCGAAAACCGTACTCCGGAACTGCCATCATCGCCAGCCGTCGTTTCTAACCCTCAGACGACACGGGTGACAGCCACAAGTCTAGCGACGCCTCAATAATCAAACCACGAGCACCGCGAATGAATTCCGAGGTCGAACACGCGTATCTATCGGGTATTTCCCTGAAAAACGTCCGAAATGACGTTAGATTTCCGCAACGGGCTTGGGCCTGACGATCATTCCAAGGTTATCTTAACTGTAACCTCCTGCCAAACAGCATGACAAGCGAAACGCAAAAAGCATTCCTCTAATGGCCCAGGAACGAATATTTATGTGATTTCATGCTCTAACGGTCCTACAACAAACAGTACTCTACGAGGTTGCCATCGCACTTGCTCCAGGTTTCAGCATGCTGAGCCGTGTCACCTTTCGGAGCACTCGCAGAACCACGCGGCGCATCGACGACTCGAACCTCAGCGTATCAATGGCACACTGTGGAATAACAGCCTTATTCTTACTAACCAGGGACGTTAGGCCTAAATGGAGGTTGAGACATACGTTCAGCACACGTCCCACAATCACCTGCTCACCTCCAGGCCAGGATCCATCGTTTCACGAAAGGTTACCGTAATGCAAAACCAGCCAGCTGCTGGCAACAAAATTATAACTACTCACCGACTGTCGATCTAGGGCCGCACTATCGGAAAAGGCGGCACTCCCGGTCGGGATGGGCAGCTGTCGGGAGTCCGGGGAGTCTGGCCGGTACGGGCAGTCACGCCGGGTTTGCGCGACCCGCTCAGCATCGCGAAACTCACGGCCTCCCTGACCGGCGCCGCGCGGAGATCCGGGCCGCCACACTTATATCCTCTCGGGTTGGGCTGCCGCGCGAGCGGCGACGGGGGAGGTCTGGGCAGTGAGGTGAGTGCGTGCCGTCGAGACCGAGAGGAAGGTGTCATCGGGCTAACATGCCTCTCAGGCACAAAGCTTAAGCAGTGGTGAGTGGTTCAGAGAAGGATGAAAATCGTGGCCTGCAGGCCTGTTCCGGCGCCGGGGTGCTGCGGACATCGGCGAACGACACTGCGGGAGGGTCCGCGAAGGGGGGTACGGGCCTGGGTGCCAGGTGAGCTGGGTGTTCTAGCTGTTAGTTTTGGTCAAAAACCTAAGATCACCTTATATAAAGATATGGAAATACTTGCGAAAACGCCCCTCGAAAGCGAATCAGCATTATCCAGCTATCATTACCATCAAGTCCACAATGCCTGATGTCCACTCTGATGTTCGAAAAACTCTCAATTCGATTGCCATAAAATTATAGGCCTTTTCGGGAATGACCATTTCCAAATCAGTCCCCTTCGCGATTTTTCTGGATTCCCGAAATCCCGCTCCTTCGGATGTTCCTATCGCTCGCACCAGCGCATCAGTCATACATAGCGCATCGAATTAGCATTTTTTCACCGAAAAGGTTTCCATTTGCGACAAAACCATCCCTCAAGGTTCCACGCAAAACCACGCAATGTACGATCGTATATGCAAAAACCATTAAACCCCTTTTTCTCGAAATCCGTGCATCCAAATCCAATTCCGTCAGTGCCATTGGGTCCAGGATAGTCGAGCAGTTGAAAACGAGCTATTAGAAGGCTATATTCGGAGTCCGATACGCGTCGAAAGTCCACTCTACTCCGCGGCCTCTCCGGAAAACCGGAGTTACTATTCACTTAAGTCAGACTTCCGGGTCGCGTAACTTCTCCGTTTTAACTCGTTTTCTCCTGAAATTTGACGAGTACACTTATAATTATATTACACACAAGAACATCGTCAAACAAAAGGGTTTAATCAATAAATCAAAAAT
Source organism: Ananas comosus (assembly GCF_001540865.1). Lineage (NCBI taxonomy): Eukaryota > Viridiplantae > Streptophyta > Magnoliopsida > Poales > Bromeliaceae > Ananas > Ananas comosus. The sequence goes on along the minus strand of NC_033644.1, from coordinate 4,228,508 downwards.
CTCAGTTATTACATCAAAGAGGAGGTAGAGCGCCGTGGCCACCAACCCTTCTCCCTGATCGAAGGAGCTAGGGTTTCGAATGGGAGGGGCAGGATTCGAAAACTCGGGATTTGGGAACGGCGCAAGAGTTCTTTTGCGCCGCTATTTTGTCGTTCGTACTGTGCAAAGGACGAAAATAACAGCTGCAGCAGTGAGAGTCGGCTGGTTTTGGAGAGGAAAGAGGGTAAAGAGAGGAAGAGGGTGAGGGGTATAAACCAAGTGTATAAAAAATTTGTTCTTAATTTCTGGTGACTTTTAGCCTGTGAATTAGTTCGCAAAATAATTTCAATATTATGAGAGATGCCAGTCTGCTGCAATCTTTTTTAGAGCCATTGTATTTCTCGGATGCTAGTTAGTATGAGTGTATTAGATAGCCCCAGGTAAGGAATGATTGAACTGTAGTGGGCTGCTAAGCAGATATAGATGAAAATAGGTGAAGACCTCCTCATCTATTGCCTGTTGGTAAGAGCAGAATGCTGTTAAAATTAGTCTTTTCACTACACCGATAAGTAACATCAGTCAACACCTACACCACATCATATTTATTCAGTCAATCACAACTCTTAAAGTACAAAAAAAAAAAACTTTTATATATTATGGTGAGATTGGTGAACCAAAATATAATTGGTTAGAGACGCCACATTAGCTATGTGACTATCACATTTTATACTTTCTCTTGTCGATCAGACATGTCTTGACTTAGGAAAAGTTGCAGCTAAAGTTTACTTAAAAGGGTATTACAATACATTTTTGAAATTGGTATCCTGATGTTCAGTGGAGTAATTGAACTCCTTTAAAAAACATGAAGATTTTATATTAACTAAAACTTAGAAATCCTTTTTCTATAGATATTTGTTTGTTTTATTTTCCTTCTCTGTCATTTCAAAGCTTATATTTTCTTATCTTAAAATTTAGAATTGAAGTAGCACTTAACTCTGCACGTTATAATTTCGTCACTAATTCATACATATAATTGTACGGTACAGTCAAAAAATTTCCAAAGATAGTTATTATATCCTTAAAAATTATGGAAATGCACAAAAATATATATATATTTTCTCTTAAATAATATAACTTTATGAAAGAGATTTCCAATTATTTATTAATTAATTTTTTTTATTACCACTTCTAAGAATTTAATGAGTATATATATTACTGATTGTTCAATTGTACCACACAATTTATGCACAGAATAATGGCGAAATTATAATAATACTAAGTTAAACATCACAATTTTAAATTTTAAAGAAACAAAATAGAATTTTTTTAAAAAAAAAATAAAGAGTTAACTCAAAATTCAATTATTTATAAAAAAGTTATCTGTAGATTAGTTTTAATATATTTTTTAAATTTTTTATTGATAAAATATTTTGAATCGATGAATATCTAGGCACGAAGGAAGGGCGATGATATGATCGATGACCTTCCCCTTGATTTACTTCACCTCCATTGTTTGTACGGTGTTGAACGTTTGCATTTAAACCTTTGGACTCGGTCAATCACGTTTGCTTTTTTTTTTTTTGTAACTAACTGATAAAAATAACACATAAATATAATTTTGTAAAGAAAAAAAAATTATTTTTGGGCCGTTTGTGGTCATGAGCTTGCTAAATAGTAGCTAGGTTTACAAAATCATGTCTAACTAGTTAAGGACCCGCGCTTTGCGGCGGGCGAAAAATTCACAATAAATAAAAAAATAAAAAACAACAAAAAAAACTATTTGTGTAAATTTTTGTAATATTAAAGATTAGGTCAAGTCTGAGAATATAACAAAATAGATGTGCATCCATTAATCACAAAAATTCAAAAAGATGCATCAACAATAAACAGAATAATTTTATTATATTGTCAGGGTTTGCTCTTGCTATTGATTGAGCCATCGTCTTTTGTAAACCTATGAAGTTAACATAGTAAAAAAAATAAATAAGTTTAATTGGTAAATAATTATAAAGAACTTATTAAATCGATACAGTTGTAGTGGAATTACCTAAGACGCTTTCTGCTTGGCTGAACCACATTAGAAGTGAATAAAAAGAAGTAAAATGCAGGCTATTTATTAGTCTAAGTAGACTTAAAAGGACCAGAAATTAAAAAGTTCCTGCTTTCCGGAAACTCGCAAGTACCCGATTAATTTACCCCTCTCGCTATATTCGGGCGACCTCCGATTAAACTGATCATAATAAAAAAAAAAACTCTCTTTTAAGTAATAATATTTATTTTTTTTGATTAAATAATAATAATAATAATAACAATGTTAACAAAAGTAGGTTATAATAAATACAACAGAATTGATGATAATCTTATATTACCATGATAATACTCAAAGAGAAACTCTTTTCTTTTTCTTTTGTTTTTGGTTAGGCAAAAATATTTAGCAATTTTCGACTTAAAAAAATGATAAGCAAATGCATACATTAAATAATTCACAACACTTAATCACTCATGCCTTTCCTTTTTTTTTTTTAATTTTTACGGAACAGCTAAATGATGCTCATATAAATGGCATCTGATTTGCAAGATAATCAGTTATTATGTAGGAAGGACAGGAAAAATAAGCAAAATAAAATAAAATAAAATAATTTCAACTTGCAGATAAGTCCTTTTTTTTTTTTTTAGAATAGTACGATAGTTCCATTAGTAAAGGAAAACTATAAAGTACATTTTATTTTAAGCTTAACAAAGAAATCACCCTCTTTTATTTTTTTGTTTGCTTGGTTTCGAAGCAATGGAGTGGCGGCTATTTAGGTGATTTAAGTCGGTAACAGCAGCGTGGGCAACTGAAGCGGCAATGGCTTAGGTGACGTCGACGATGGACACAAAGGCTTGGGCGGTAGACACAGCGGCGGACCGACGGTGTTAACGGCTGGCACGATGGTGGACGAAGGGCCAACGGCGGCTTCAGTGGCGTTGGGTGATGTCGGCGGCGGGCACAGCCGTTAACATCGTCGGTCCACCGCTGTGTCCACCGCCCAAGCCGTTGTGTCCATCGTCGACGTCACCTAAGCCATTGCAGCTTAAGTTGCCCAAGCTGCTGTTGCCGACTTAAATCACCTAAACAGCTGCCACTCCATTGCTTCGAAGCCAAGCAAACAAAAAAATAAAAGGGGGTGATTTCTTTGTTAGGCTTAAAATAAAATGTACTTTATAGTTTCCCTTTACTAATAGAACTATCGTACTACTCTAAAAAAAAGAAAGAAAGAAGGACTTATCTGCAAATTGAAATTATTTTATTTTATTTGATTTTGCTTACTTTTCCTGTCCTTCCTACATAATAACTGATTATTTTGGAAATTAGATGTCATTTATATGAGCATCATTTAGCTGTTCCGTAAAAAAAAAAAAAAGAAAAAAAAGAAAAAAAAAAGGAAAGGCATGAGTGATTAAGTGTTGTGAATTATTTAATGTATGCATTTGCTTATCCTTTTTTTAAGTCGAAAATTACTAAATATTTTTGCGTAACCAAAAAAAAAAAAAGAGTTTCTCTTTAAAATATTATCATGGTAATATAAGATTATCATCAATTCTATTGTACTTATTATAACCTACTTTCTGTTAACATTATTATTATTATTATTATTTAATCAAAAAAAAATAAATATTATTACTTAAAAGAGAGTATTTTTTTTTTATTATGATCAGTTTAATCGGAGGTCGCCTGAATATAGCGAGAGGGGGTAATTAACTGGGTACTTGCGAGTACCCGGAAAACATGAACTTTTTAATTTCTGGTCCTTTTAAGTCTACTTAGTTATACTAATAAATAGCCTGCATTTTACTTCTTTTTATTCACTTCTAATGTGGTTCAGCCAAGCAGAAAGCGTCTTAGGTAATTCCACTACAACTGCATCGATTTAATAAGTTCTTTATAATTATTTATCAATTAAACTTATATATATTTTTTACTATGATAACTTCATAGGTTTACAGAAGATGATGGCCGAATCAATAGCAAGAGCAAACCCTGATAATATAATAAAATTATTCTGTTTATTGCTGATGCATCTTTTAGAATTTTTGTGATTAATGGATGGATATCTATTTTATTATGTTCTTTGACTTGATTTAATCTTTAATATTACAAAAATTTACACAAATAAATTTTTTATTATTTATTATTTTTTATTTATTGTAAATTTTTCGTCTATCGTGAAGCGTGGGTTCTTAATTAGTAAATATAAATTTGGTAAGGTCATTAGGGTTTTTCTTTTTTGTTTTTTTGCGAGGTTAAATGAAAAAAAGGCCCAACGGATCGAGTGTATAATCTAGACATACTTTTTGGTGTGCCCCTGGCGTTGCTCGAAAGCGACTGATGGACAAAGAGTGAACGCACCCGGCATTTGCAAATAGAAAAACTCTATCGCAAATAGAAAATCTCTATTGAAGGTGCGAGTTGTGCAACGAATCAACTACGCGCCCTCGATCGGCCGCGTAGACGATTTCCTTCAGATTCGTTAATTTTCTCTCCTCATGATTTCTTTCGACCGCATCCCTTCCTCTCCTTCGGTCCTCAAGAATTAATCAAACCCTAACCCTAATTTCCCACCCGATCTGCCGTACTCGCATGAGCTACATCAAGGATCTCTTCAATTCCTTCTCCTCCCTCCTCTCCGCCGCCGCTGCCGCGAATCCGCTCGCGCCCGGCTCCGATCGCGCCATGGAGAGCTCCGCCGCCGCCGCCGCCGCCGCCGCGGGGCCCTCCAACGTCGTCGGCGAGAGGGCGGCGCTGAAGTTGAAGGGGTACTTCGAGCTGGCCAAGGAGGAGATCGACAAGGCCGTGCGCGCCGAGGAGTGGGGCCTCGCCGACGACGCCGTCGCGCACTACAAGAACGCGCTCCGCGTCATGCTCGAATCCAAGGCCGTCCGAGTCCCCGACGCCCTCTCCTCCGTGTAAATCTTATCTTCTGATCAATCAATCGATCCTTCTTAAATTGCTGTTCTTGTGTTGGGAGAGTTTACTCTACAATTCATGTTTGAAAAGAAATGTGCCATTGAACTTTGGCCGAATTACAAATCACCAATTGATGCTTAAAAGAAAATTTGGAATTTGCTCTCTGAACAATCAATTAATCTTAGTCTATCGCACAATTTGAATTTCCGCCCATGATTGCCGTGTGGCAATAAAACAATGTCAGACTTCTATCTGAACTCTTGTCATCCAAACTCAGATACTATTAGGAAACTGCAGTTAGAATGAGTTGCGTACAGTGAAGAAATATGGTTAAAACATATTCTGTTTATTTCTACCAGTGTTAAGATATGATTTCTATGCTCCCATCGTAAAATGTAGGAGCATATCTCTATCTATTTCTGTCCCAATTCCTTTTGATGCTATGGCAGTGGATACCCCTCGCCCAATACCATATAGCCCTAAGACAAATTGATTGTTCATCTCAGTAATTTGTGACTTTTTGAACTCAGATAGCGATTACAATCCCACAAAATTCAGAGGGTTATGGGGCTTTCTTCCCTTTTTGAGAAGTTCTAAATCTATTTGTTTGCTGGTTATGTCTACAGTGAGAAGATGCAGGTTAAGACTTACCAGCAAAAGATATCAAAATGGCAGGGGCAAGTTGCGGAGAGACTACAAATATTAAGTCAGAGGACAGGTAGATTTTACTTTCTGTACACTTTGTTGGCTCAGGTGGTTATAGCTGAATTTTGGGTTTCAAAAACTTGATTATATG
>NC_033644.1:4206610-4222760 GCF_001540865.1 Ananas comosus | reverse complement strand
TAGTATATATATATATATATTATATAATATATATATATATATATATATATATATATAGTTAACAGAGGCGAGCCGCCGCTGCCGCCGCGTCCCCACGTCCGCCGTCGCCGCCGCCGTGTCCCCCACGTCTGCCGCCGCTGCCCACGTACCCTGCCGCCGCCACCCAAGCCCGCTGTTAGCCATCGCCGCTGCCGCATCCCCGCCGTTTCCGCTCGGCGCCGGCTAAGCCCAAGCCGAACGCAGCCCGAGCCGCTCGACCCGCTGCCGCCGCTGTGTCCATCGTCAACGACCCAAGCCTCCACCCGCTTGACCCGCTGCCGCCTGCCCCCGGCTCCACCACTGTCAAAGACTTCAAGCCCTTTCCTTAATTTCGTCCGCTCTTCTCTCTCTCCGGCAGCACAACGCGGCCCGAGGGGTGCGGGGGAAGTTTCTGGCGCGAGACAAAAAATATCTTCTCCTCGGGGGTTCTCGGCCGTCCGTTTGATCCTGCGCGGAGGACTTGCTTTCCAAGCATAGTCACGCGCGGTGAGATCACTGCGTCACGTTCTGGGTCGGGCTAGGGGTCGAGACCGGGTCGGAAACGTTCCTCGTTTTTAATTAGAACGTCACCTGGGTACGAATTAGCTTAATTTGGACCGCGACTTAACTCGAGCTTCTTAGAATGGTGCGATTGGCGATGCCCTAAATCTTGAAACTTATAATAATAATAATGGCTAAAATATTAAAAAAGAAATTTATAAATATCCACTGACTTTAAAATTTTTATATTTTATTTTCTTAAAATTTAAAAATATTTTTAAATTATGCCGCTAATTGGAAAAAAGAAATAGTCAAATTGATCTTATATACTTGCTCTAAGAAAATAAATAAATAATAATATATAAATATATATATTATATAAATGTTTTAATATATTTTATTATTTAAAAGAATTTTTGGTATAAATTATATGAAATAGATGAAACAATTAAAAAAAAGTCTGGCAGAAGAGGGTTAAGTGCATTAATTTTGAAACTTGAGAGATAAAAATATAAATTTTTGAAAAATCAAAATGCATGTTTATATGTTTGGAAATCTTGGGCTTTCACACTTTTCTTACAACTGGCTCTCTCTCTCTTCCCTATTCTTCTACAGCTCTCTCTCTCTCTCTCTCTCTCTCTCTCTTCCCCCCATCTGGCGCTACTCCTCTCCTCTCTCTCCCTCTCTTTTTCTCTCTTCTCTCTCTCACTTTCTCTCTTTCTTTCTCTCTTTCTCTCTCTTCTCTCTCTCTCTATTTCTCTCTTTCTCTCTTATCTAATCATTAATTTAAAATCAGTTCTGCAACTTTAGTTTTTTAATTAAAAAAAATTATTTACAGAATGACCAATATAAATTTGGCCAATTTGCATAAAATTCACTTATTTTGGGCTTTTGGCAAAATGGCCACTTTTTCGTTTTTGCAAATTCGGTCCGCTTTTTCAGCAAACTGACCAAAATACCCTTATTACTTTTCTCTTTCCTCTTTCTCTCTTCTTTTCCGTTCTCTCGTTCTTTTTTTTTTCCGCGGAAAAAAAAAAAGCGAAGGCCAGGCGGAGCATTTTTTTCTTCTCTTTTTCTTTTTCTTCTCTTCTTTCCTCTCTGCTGGAGCACCTTTTTTTTTCCCCTCTTCTTTTCTTCTTCTTCTTCTCTTCTTCCCTCTAGTGACCGGCTGTTCGAGTCTGGCTCCACCCAGCCAGTACGCACCCGCCTCTGCAGAGAACGAGACCGGCTGCGGCCCGCGTCTGCTTCTTCGGCGCCACAAGCCCGACGACTCCACGCGTAACAAACCCTCCCTCGCCTCCGTCTCCGCGGCACTCGCCCTCTCCCTCCCCTCGCTCCTCTAACGACGCCGGCCGCCCCGCGCCGCATCCTCTTCCACAGCAGGCAGCAGCTGCGCGCCGCCGTCGGATCGTCATCTCGCTCCTCGTGGCTGCGCCCGGCGGAGCTCACCCGCAGCTCGCTCGCGGGCGCGTGCACCGTTATGGTGTAATTACACCATTACCCACTAATGGTGTAATGGTGTTTTCCACCATTAATGGGTGTAACCATCTACAACCATTAATGGTGTAAATTACCAACGCATTCAAAACGCGGTGTTAATAGTGTAATTACACCATTAGATGGTAATAATGGTGCACCATTACACATTATGAGAAGAACCGGCCAGCCAGGACAGCGACGCCCGCGCAGGCTCGCCGGATCGACGTGGCCCTCCTCCGCGGCGAACGTGCGAGGAGGAGGGAGGCTTGGCGGCACCGCTGATCTCGAAGCCGGCCGACCCAGACCTCCCCGCGCCTCCGTCCGACCCGAAGCCCGCAAGCCGCCGCGTGCACCGGCCCGTGCGTGCGCGGTGCCCCCCGAGCTCCGCGGCAGAGCTCGGCTCGGTGGGGGCAATCGCGCAGGCAGAGCTTCAGCGCGTGCTGCGCCGCCGGACCCGCCCCTCGTCTTGCCCCCCCGCGGGCCCGCCGCGGCCTCGTTCGTCGGCGGCGCCCCCCGCCGCCGCCGGCCGCCTCGAGATCCGCGGGCTGGCGGGATGACACCGCGGGCGTCTCGCCTTCTTCTCGCCTCCCAAACCGAGCCAGCGTCTCCTCCCCCGCCCCCGCCCACTGACCGCGGCGCCTCCCGGTCGCACCTACGGTTCGCCCGCCGCTCGCCGCCGCGGGGGCGGCGTCGCGAGGGACGGATGCTGCGGACAATCCGCGCATCGCGTGGCAACTACGGCCGACGCGGACCGTGCGGTGAGGGAGAGCCCCGTCCTCCTTCGCCCCGCTTCTGGTTTCTGCTTCTGCTTCGGCTTCGCTGCTGGGTCTGGGAAGTCGAGACGATGGTCGAGGGAGGATCTGGGAGAAGTTCGGAGGACATGGTCGGAGGGAGGGAGGAGGGGCCAGTCTCCAGGGGAGCGGTGGATATTCACTGCGGAGGCGCCACCGCCCGGCGGCCGGACCGAGACCATGCTTCACTGCGGCGGCGCCGGAGCTCCACCCGCGGAAACTCTCGCTCGCGGGCCGCGGCACCGGTTGGAATGTGTAATTTAGCACCATTACACCATTAATGGTGTTAATTGGTGTAATTACACCATTAACGGTTAATGATGTAAGATGGTGTAATTAACGACCATTAACGGTTAAATGGTTACACCATTAAATTGTGAATATTCACCATTATGGTGTAATGGTTACCACATCATTAAATGGGGTGGTAATTTCACCATGTAATGGTTAATGGTGGCACCATTACACATGTTAATTGGTGTATTACACCATTACACACCATTAATGGTGTAATACGTGCACACTTACATCATTATGATCCGAGAAGAAGCAGCCGCACACGCCCCGTGCCCGCTCGGCCGCTCGCGTGCACGGCCCGCGTGCACCAATTACACCCATTACGGAAGAAGAAGCGTCGGAGATCGCGACGGCGGCCAACGCCGCCGAGCGAGCACTGGCAGTGGCGGACCGCCGCCCTCGACTGCTGCGCGACGTTCTCGGCTACGGGAACATCCCACCGCTCCACGCTGGAGACGCCTCCGGCGCTGCCCACCCTCGCCGCGGCGCTCGCGATCGCTGGTGCGACTCCTCCCTGCAGAACGCGCCGGGTGAACACTGCTTGGCGAGGCCGGAAGTCGCCGTGGCGCGCCCCGTGCTCTTACAGGAAGAAGAAGAAGAAGAAGAAGAAGAGGAAAAAAAAAAGTGCTGTAGCAGGAGGAAGAAGAGAAGAAAAAGAAAAAGAGAAAAAAAAAATTGCTCTGCCTGGCTTCGCTTTTTTTTTTCCGGCGGAAAAAAAAAAGAACGACGGAGAACGCAAGAGGAGAGAAAAGAGAAAGTGAAAAAGTAATAAGAGTATTTTGGTCAGTTTGCTGAAAAAAGCGGACCGAATCTGCAAAAACGAAAAAGATTGCCCGATTTTGCAAAAGCCCAAAATAAGTGGATTTTTTATCAAATTAGCCTATAATATTTAGTCAAAATTTTAATAAAAGTATTAAATAATTCAACCCTATAAATATTAAAAGTTAAAAAAATATTAATTAACAAATTATTTTTTAATGTATATAAGACTATTTTATAATTTGTATACTTTAATATTTTTTATTTTAATTTTTAATAATTATATATTTGAATTAGTTGAAATATTATATACCCGTTCGCAGACGGATCCTATACTAAGTGAAACTAATATTTGTATACATTCTGATATGAAACAACCTGAACAAGGGCAGACGGTAGACGTGCTATTGTGAATCTTCACAAAATATTTCACTTTTGTGAGTAATAATTTAATACGAAGAAGGGGGTTTCTGTGGTTCTATGAACAAGAAATGAAAAGTAACTCCTGCATATATATTTCTGTACATGAATTAAACTCCCCGCAGCCAACCACAGGGAGGAAGAAATACGACTCGTTTATCTGCGCTTCGAATGGGAGGGACAGCAAAGTGCGACGATGAAGAAATGATCTAATGCCAATTAGAGTAGATCACCCTCATATACATGCATCAACATTACGATAAAAATTGTTGCTTGCAACTTCACAGTCCTTAAAAGTAGTGACACTTTCAATTGGACCGAATTCCTGATTCCACTGCTCGAGCTCTCTCGCCACTTGCTCTTCTGCAAGCTTGGTCTACATGACCGTCATCGCTTTCTTAAAATCTTCAAATCTTTAGTGGTCTCACCTGAAAAAAGATGCAAGCCGATATTTTTAAACTTGGATTTACCTGTCCGTGTTAACAATATAATAGATTTATCGATCCAACAAAGTGGGACATCTCTGTTTTGTATAAAGCAATATAAATACTGGCCTATTTTTAACTTTCCTAATAAGGCACTCTGAGAGTTAATTTGTAAGGTGCCTTTTTTCTAAGGAATCACCCAAAGACCAGTGGAGAACACCAACAGCACAATAAGCACAATAGCATCAGAGGATTTAAGCCCCTCATTATTATAAAGAAACAACAACACAACAACAACAACAAAGAAAAAAGAAATAGGAGCCACTAATAATTCATGCTTTAGTAGGAGTCTAAATCAACAGTGTGTTCGCTATCCTTCAGAAGTTGAGAAGAAAACTAAAATGAAGTAACATCGCTGACTGGAGGAGATTGTTAAAATGAACATGAAAGAACAAAAGGAGCATTTAAGTCAATTCTCCATGATGGGTGATAGTTCGCACTACAAAGCAAGTTAATGTAACTTCTCACAATAAAAAACCTTGAGAAGGAGAAGAGTAATAATTTCCTAATTTGGTTCAGAGAATCACCAATTAGCGGAATAGATTTGAGTGGTCACCTGATTGCTTTTTATGTAAGAATGTGCTGAGACCGAGTTCTCTGATTGGCATCATGCAGCTTCTCACACAAAGCTTGCAAATCACTTCCCGAGTATCCTAATCATACAAACAGTTCGATTGAAAAGCACTTTAAAAAGGTTAATCGATAGATCAGTAATGTACTGTAGAATATACTACCTTCGGTCTCCGTGACAAGTCTTTCCATATCACTGCCTGTAAGAGAGAGTTCTTCCATGAGAGGATGATTCTAGCATCTAAAAAAGCTCATGTTCTAACAAAGGTTTGAAATCTGAATGCTTGTCATGTGAGATACACTGCTCCATTTCATTCAGCAACAATACAACATAACTGACTGAAACAAATGGCTATTTATATTATTGAGATTTTCTTCACACATTTTTCCTTTAGCAGCAATGAAACAAAAGCAATCCAAAATGAGAAGTGTCTCAAATGCTGGTTTCTTGAAAAATTGATTTTTATATCATTTTCAAAACGCTCAAAACTCCCTGATAGAACACCGGCTACATCGCATTATTTTGGTATTTCTCCGAACACTAAACATGTACATGCATGCAATATTTTGAGGTTAACTTACAAATACTTCCAGGATTAATTCCTCTCACTGGCCGTTTAAAATATCACAAGGATGTCTTTGAGAACTTTCAACCCTAACATAATAGGTCTATCTCATCCTTTCTTCACGAAAGACTATTTCAGACAAAACCAAGTACCTAATGCTCTTCAACCAGGTAAAGAGGGCTTCATGGAGAAATAATGCGCAATAAACCAAAATTTAAAAAAAAAACAAACAACAAAGTTCACAGAAAGTTAGCAGAAAGCATTGACAAGTATAATTTCAGACAAGATATTTAAACGGTTTTAACTGTCCTCTATGCAGATTTCATAATGAACGATGAAAGAATGCTGAATCAGTGAATAATCCACATAAAAGGATCACAACTGTGTCCGTGGGTGCCTTTCATGCTCACCCACTTTCATGCGTGTTTACAACTTTACATACATGTTCGCAAACATCGGCAAACACTTCCAAAGCCTTGTTTGTACGAAGCCCTCTGATCAATTAGAACTGTTATACGCTTGTAGCCAACATTGTATCAATGGAAAATGCCGATGGCAAGAATAACAGTTTGAAAAAAGTACATCCATTTTTAGAATACAAACAATGGAAAGACAAGACAAAAAAAGCAATTCTAAGTGAAACTGTGGCATGAGTATTAGTAGTTCTCACTCAAAGCAGTAAAATTTCATCGCAAAAGAAATGACCAGTGAACTCTGCTACTTACTGGGCAATGAAAATGCTTGTCCTTTAAGTTGCTTTTTCAGAAGTAGCCTTCGTACACTTGCATCCGGTAATGGGATATATATTCTCTTCACCTAGTTTGATGTATTCATAAATATAAAACAAAAAAATCAAGAATACTTGTCCAAAAAACAATGCTTGATGAACCTTAATAATGACCGTAATAACGAAACTAAGTAAAACAAGATACAAGCCTCGCTGATACTTATAATCATTTTTTTCGTTTATAAACGAAACAATATTGTAAAATAAGAAGTAAGGCCTTCGCCTAGTAGTGTAGCCTTTTTCCTTTTTGTTTTTTGTAACCATTAAATTCTTTTGTGATTAGGATGTGCCAGTAGCTCTAATCTACTCTTGTTGTAATTGCTGCTTGCAATGCAATCAGTTGGTTGCATTAAGGCATTTTCTTCGAAAAAAAACATAGATGCTAAAAAAATGTTACAAGCTAAGGGCCTATTTGGATGCCTAGTAAAAGATCGCCGAGAGTTAAAAAAAAAAAAGATTCATTAGATTGATGCATCTCAAGAGAACATAGAAAACTTACTATGATAATGTTTGGATCAACATGTACATTCTATTTTTTCTGCATTGAGCACATGTCCTCACCGTCAATCTGATGGCACATCCGTGTTCAATTCGAACAGGGCAAAGAAACGTCACCCTAACGAAAAAGGGATGTGACGGAATTGAGAAAGAGAAAAAGCTACAAATGAAAAGATCTTTTCAAGAATAGTCTACAGATGACACCCGGTGAGACCAAAGAGGCAAAGGTCATCACGTGAGCCAGGCCCAGTCAACGCAAGAGTTTATGGACTCTAGAGACTAGGAGGGCGCAAACTACCTTCACTGCATCATTGAAGCAGGTGGCGCAGGCCGTCAAATTTCTTGGGCAACGCGAAGATGAGGAAGACAATGAGAAGGCTGAGGATGGAGCAGGAAAAGAGAAAGGGTACAACTTGACTGGGGAGGAGGAGGGGGAGAGGAGAGAGATGGCAAAGTGGGACCTTGCAGAGATGCCCAATGGAGAGGAAAAAGAAAAAAAAAGAATAAAGACTGTCGTGCTTGAGGAAGTGGAACCAACTCTCTCCGTTTTCAGAATTTTCGAGCTTTGGAGCAGAGTTTTTTCCCTCTATTTTTACAGATTTTGCTTCAATACCGGTATTGTTGGGGAAAACCCGCAATGAAAAATCCAATTGTGATTAGAATACTAAACTAGTTTTGTGATAGAAATAAATAAAACAGCACCTTACTGATAAACGCTAAAATCCAAATAAAGATTTGATCTTTCCGGAAGCGTGCGAGTCACTATCCTAAGACTATTCCGTCCTTTCATGGGGATTAATTGAAACAACGCAAGGCACGACCGGAATTCCTCCTACGAGCACGAATGGCGAAAGAGGTTGACGGAGACTCTTTCAACACCCAGCGATAAAAGAAAAAAATGAAGTGGATGAAACTAATAAAAAGAAGAATTAAAATATTACTCTTGAACAAATTATATATAACAAACCGCTCTCAATCATATATATAGGTATATATACACATGAAAAACCCTCAGAGATAATTCCGCCCATACATCAATATAAAATATTTATATTGATGTAATTTATCTCTTCATATATATATATATATAGCTCCCATCTCCTTCTTCTTCACTTTTTTTTATTTTTTTATTTTTTTTAATGTAATGTGCAACTGGGTGTGAACGATCCGCTCTCGCACCGCCCGCCCCTCCGATCGTCTACTCTGAGCTATTTATAGAGCTTTGGAGGGGGTATGAGTGGGATGACATGAATTTTGTAGAGAGAGAAAGAGAGAAATAGAGAGAGAGGAAGAGAGAGAAAGACAAAGAAAGAGAGAAAGAGAGAAAGAGAGAGAGGGGAAGAGAGAAAGAGAGGAGCACCGCCTGATGGGGGAGGGAAGAGAGAGAGAGAGAAAGTGTGGTAGTTGAAGAGAGAGAGACAGCCTTAGAAGAGTAGGGAAAAGAGAGAGAGAGAGAGAGAGAGAGAGAGTCAGTTGTAGAGTTGGATAAGAGGTCTGTCGCCACGTGGAATGGAGAACGGAGAGGTATGCCACGTGGGTCTTGGAGAATGTGTCAAATAGTATAATTAAAAGATTCCTTGATCTCAACGCCCTTGATTGCTTTTGAGCTTTCTTCTTTTGAGAACACTATCAGGATACCTGCTAGTTTGTATATATTCCTGTTTTCATACTGAGTTTAAATTCCACTGTAAAGCGGATGCGTGTTTACAGAGTTTGGGAAGTTGACATCAATAAGGGAATGTTTGGATTGATGAAGCTCGAATGTGGGTGTAACTCAAGTGCAATTAATTTTTTCTCAAGTCAATATCTACTGTTAGTTGTTTGTTTTGAGGGAAGTCGCCTGTCTAAAAGTGAAATGTCCTTGTTGTTTGTTTTGCTAAATCTTATCCTGTTGTAAGTGTGTTTCGGTGTTGTTAGTATTTGTTTCACCATAACTTGCCTTGTCTTAATGTTTTGAAAAATGGCCGGTCACCAGTTTTATAAAATAAAATGAAGTAATTTTGATCAAATAAATTAAAAATTTTATTAAATTTATAAGTAATTTTATCAAATTTTAGTGACTGTAACAGTTCGTAAACAATAAAACTAGAACAAATAAAACAATCAGCGATTAATAAAATCAGTAAATTGAATTAAAATGTAACTTAACTAATTATATAATAACGCAGATAAAAAGGTTAACATGTGAGAGGGTCTTATATTTTTTCGAAAGAAATCTAATTAAGTGGTCCGCTACAAGCTGACGTGGCGCGACACTAATTCATCTCACGCACTAATTAAGTAAAGGTTCTCATAATACGAGTCGGACTGGGACCAACAACGTCTCTCTCTCGCTCTCTCTCTATATATATAAATGGGTTCGCGATTAAATCGCCTCGACGCGCCCAGTGACCCTCTCCTCTCTCTCTCTCTCTCTCTCTCTCTCTCTCTCCCTCCTCGCAAAGAAATTAAAGAAGGCGACGGTTGAGATCGAGAACGGGTTTCCTGTTTTCTTCTCCGCCGCATCGTCCCATCGCGATCTCAACGACGAGCTCCTCCCCTCAGAATCGCTCTTCCTCTTTTTTTTTCTTTTTTTCTTCTTTTTGGGGTTCTCTGTATAGCTTTGTCGCATTTGATTTGCTTATCTTTGCTATCTTTTTCAAGTGCAGGTTCTTTTCTGGGTTTTATATTGTTGCTGACGGACTGCGGCTTCTTCTACTTCGTCGGAGGAGAGCGAAATCGCATCTCGTCGCCCTCAAGGAACCGCCGGATCTTCCTATGAGGACGTGAGTTATCATCCCTCCGATCCCAATTCGCGTTTTTTCTTTTTTCTTTTTTCTTTTTTCAATTGGGTTTCTTCTGATTCTTTTACGGAACCTTTGATCTCTATGTCCTCTTTATGGTACTGGTTTTCTTGAGCGAAGTGTCTGATTCTTTTTCGGTGGATGTGATGCCCATCAGGTGTTTGTGTTTTTGCTACACAGGGTGGGTGTTTGTTGTTGTTTTTGGAGGAGAAGGATTATTTGATCTCTGTATATGCATCTTGATTTGCGAACTTTAAATATAAAATTGGTTTCTTTTCGATTTCAATTTTGGGGTTTCTTCTAATTCTAGTTTTTCCAAGTTTGTATCTTCATGTGTGATTCTGGGCATTTGGGTCCCTCGGTTTTGATTTTCTTGAAGAGCGGCATCTGATTTCCTTTGCGAGTGAATGATATGCCCACTAGGTGTTTGTGTTTTGGCTTATAGGATTCCCGTTTTGCGATGAACGCAGATCAGGTTTTTTCTATTGTTTTTGTAAGAAGGAAGCCAGTCAATCAACTTTTCCTTTTCTATCTTCTTTTGCAGAATATCAATGTGAACTTTCCTGTGAATGTTGTATGCGCTAGATCTTTTTTCAATGTTATTATTAACGGTTCTACCTCAATTTATTTATTTATAAATTATTTCTTTATTTAGTAATTTACTTATTTATTTATTTATACATTACTACTTGTTTACCTTTATTTATTATTATTTATTTATTTATTTATAACTTATTTATGTTTTTTTTTTTATAAATTATTTAATATTTATTTTATATCAGCTTACTACTTTATTTATTTATTCATTGATTTATGATATTTGACTAATAACTTATCTATTTGATTCAACCTATTTTATTATTTTCTAATTTGATTTATTTTTGATTAATGATCTGTTTACGCATGAAAAAAAGGAGGATGTAATAACTTGTACTATTTATTCAACTATTCCCTTATTTTATTTATCTGACTTTTTATAATTTACTATTTTGCTATGTATTATTAACTCGATCTAATATTTTAATTTGTTCACGTTACTCTGCTTTTTATTTATTTATTGTGGATTTGTTGTACTTTTTATTGTTTATTATCTATCTTATTTATACATCCTATCTATTTTTGTATGTATATATTTTATTATTTTATATTTTACACTGAGTTATTTAGATTTAATAATTATTAATTATTATTATTTTTTATTAGTTTTCATATTTATTCATCATTTGTTTACATGTTTTATTTAGTTTGTTATTTATTGTTTGTTTACATTCCGTTTGTTTTATTTATATTGTTTTATGGTTTGTGTTTTGTTATTTATTATACAATTAATCTATTATTCGTTTAATGATGTATTTCTTTTTTATATTTTATGATGATTTAAGTGTGTCGCTTCAAGTGAGGTGAGTGACACACTTCGGAGAATTAATTATTGTATTAGCGGGTAAGGTTCTAGAATCCATCCATTCGGATCGGACGCAAACGGCCTTGTATATTTTCACGGAGATAATTACCAAATTGGGCCGTCGTTAGTTTATTGAAGCCTTAGCCAGGTTCGCTACGTCCTAACTCACAGAGGTCTCTTTCTTCTCCATTGCTTTTGTCCCATCGCGATCTCAACGACGAGCTCCTCCCCCTCTGAATCGCTGCTTCCTTTTGTTCTCTGTTGCGCTTTGTCGTATTTGATTTGCTCTTTGGGCAATCTATTTTAGGTTCTTTTCTGGGTTTTTTTGATTGCTACTTCCACCTCATCGCCCTCGGAGCAGTAGGCTGAGGCTGTATTACTACATGCCTTCGCAATGCACCTTCTCACCAATCTTCCTATGAGGACGTAAGTGATGATCCCTCTGATCCCCACTTCGCGTTGTTTTCAATTGGGTTTCTTCTGTTTTTCCCAAAGTTTGTATCTTTTTGCCCTCCTTAGTAGGCTTCTTGGGTGCCCTCGGTTTTAATTTCTTGTGTAAGCATTCGATTCCTTTTTGGCGAATGAATGATATGCCATTCATTAGGTGTTTCTGTATTTGCTTCACAGGGTGTTTGTTTTCGGAAGAGCATGATATCCTTGTCAGGTGTTTGATTTCTGCGTATGCATCTTAATTTGGGAAGTTTAATGTAAGATCTTGATTAAAGAAGGTTTAATATGAAATTGTTTTCTGTTGGATTTCAATTGGGTTTCTTTTTATTTTCCCAAAGGTTGTTTCTTTACATCCACTTCAGGCTTATTGGGTGCCCCTGGTTTTGATTTCCTGTAGTAAGTATCTGTTTTCTTTTCGGTTAATTTTATGCCCGTTACGTGTTTGATCTCTCCATATGAATCTTGATTTGCGAACTTTTAATGTAAAATTGGTTTCTCTTGGGTTTCAATTGGGTTTCTTCTAATTTTTCCCATATTTGTATCTTTATGTCCTGTTTGGGCTTCCGGGGTTCCCTTGGTTTTGATTTCTTGAAGCGTGCATCTGATTCCTTTGCGATGAATAATATACTTATTAGGTGTTTGTGTTTTTGCTTCGTAGGGTTTTTGTTTTCTAAGGAGAAAGATATGCTGGTCTTGTGTTTACTCTTTGTATATGCACCTTGATTTAGGAAGTTTTAATGTAAAGTTTGTTTCTTTCTGCATGTATTTGTATATTTATTTATTTGTTTACTGATTTATTTGTATAGTTACACAGTTATCTATCTATCAGTCCATCTATATTTATGTACGTATGTATATAAATTTATTTATCTATCCATTTATTTATTTATTGAGTTATTTAGTTCCTTATTTAATTATTTAATTATTTATTTATTTACTTATTACTCTTTCAATCGTTCATTCATCATTTATTCACATATTTATTAATTTACATGTTTATTTATTTATATGATTGTTTATCTGTTTATTTATATTTGCTCATTTATTTATCTTTTATGTATTTACTATTTATTTATTTATCTATTTGTTTATATATTTATTATTGATGTTTATTCATTTATTCATTTATACGTATGTCTTTATTTATTTAGCTATTCACTTATTCACTCATCTACCAATTTATTTCTTTTTTTATTAGTTATTTATTCATTTGTCTATTCAATTACCTACGTATTTTTTTTACTTATTTATAAATTATTTATTTATTTACCTATTAATTATTTATTTACTTATCAACCTATATATGTTCATGAGATTTCGTAAACTCGGCCGTTGGATTTGAAAACAACCAAACTGCCTCGTCTTAACACAATCTCTTTACTCTCTCTTGCTCATTGCTCATTAGGCGTTGGGGGAGAGAAAGGGCCTCCTTTTTCTTCTCCATTGCTTTGTCCATTATGTTGGTTTGTTTAGAATAAAAATTATGCAATGTATCTCAACATGACAAGCATCCAGACTTTTGAACATGAACATTTTAATCAGATGCATTATAATCTTTTTAGATGCATTAGAATTGTCCTCTCGTAGAATTAATCTCTTACAGATAATTAATTATATGGAAAGACTTGTCTGAAGGTAGTATATTCTGTTGTACATTATGCTTCAACTAAGCTTAGACTTTATAAAGTGCTTTTCGATCAAACTATTTGTATGACCTGGATAATCTGGAAGTGACTTGCAAGCTTTGTGGGTAGAAGCTGCAATATGCCAATCAGAGAACTCAGTCCTCAGCACATTCTTACTATAAAAGCTAATCAGGTGACACTCAAATCTATTCCACTAATTAGTGATTCTGAGCTCAAATTAGGAAATTATACCTCTTTCCTTCAAGTTTTTTACTGTGGAAGTTACATTAACTTGCATTGTCGTGTGAACTATTATCTTGTGGAGAATTGATTTGAATGCACCTTTTATTCTTTCCTTTTCATTTTAACAAATCTTTACGAATCCAGTGATGTTGCTTCATTTTATGTTTCTTTCTCAACTACTGAAGGATTTTACCTGTAGGTTATTTAGTGAACCACTATAGATTTAGAGTCCCAAAGCATGAATTATAAGGTGGCTCTTTTTTTTTTTTTTCATGTGCTGTTGTGTTGTATGCAAATGAAGAAAGCTGTTTCCTTCGTGGCAGGGTCGGTAAAGTTTGTTATATATCTACTATTTATGTATTGATATATTTATTTATTAGCTATTTATATATATTCACACAGTGACATTCATTTATCTATCTATGTGTTTCTTTATTTATTTAGCTATGTATCTATTTATCTATTTAGTCATGTACTTATTCATTTATTTATCTAGTTATTTATTCATTTACCTATTTATCTTATAGTTATTTATTTATTTCTTCATTCCTGCTTTCGTTCGTTCGCACATTCATTCATTCGACATCTTTATTTACTTATTTATATTATTTTATTTATTCAAGTTGTTTGATTATGTATTTATTTATTTACTTATTTATCTAGTTAATTTTTCAATCATTTATTCATCATTTATTTATTTTATATTTTTTTGTTTACTCATTAATGCTTACTTTTTTTTTTAATTATTTACTTATTTATGTTTATTTATTTACTTATTAAATTATGAATTTAGTTATTCATTTATTCAATTGCTGTTTTTTTAATTTATTCAATCATTTATCAATTTCATCTATTTTCATATTAATTTTGTTATTTGTTTGTTTATTTATCTATTGTTTATACATGTATTTACTTATTTACTTATTTATCTATTTATTTATATCTTATTTATTTTTTCATCAATTTGTTCATTTGCTTGCTTATTTATTTATTTATTTATTGTTTATTTTTCTATTTGTTTATGTATTTATATTTGTTTAATTATTTATTTATTTATCTGATTGTTTATTTATATTATTTATTAACTTTTAATCTATTATTTATTTATGTCTTATTTATCTATTTATATTTTTTTTATTATTTCTTATTTATTTATTTCTTATTGTTTTTGGTTCATTTGTTTATTCGCTTATTTATTTATTTAACTACTTGTTTATTTTTCTATCTATTTATGTATTTATATATATATTTTATTTATTTACTTATTTATCTATTTANTTAGATGATTGTTTGTCCATTTAGTTTTTTATTTTAATCTATTATTTATTTATATACTTATTTATCTATGTATATATATTTTATTTTTTCTTATTTATTTATTTATTTCGTATTTTTTTGGTTCATTTGTTTATTTGCTTATTTATTTATTTATCTGCTTGTTTATTTATCTATCTATTTATGTATTATACATAAACGAAAAAATAACTATATAAAGAAATGAATATGTTTATTTGCTTGTTTATTACTTTATTTATTCAAGTTGTTCGATTATGAATTAATTTAAGCTTAATATACTTATTCATTTCTTTATATAGTTATTTTTTCGTTTATGTATAATTTACGTGTTTATCTATTTACTAATTTATTTTTCTCTTCATTCTTTCTTTCCTTTGTTAATGCGTACGTTCATTTGACGTATTTATTTACCTATTTATATTATTTAGTAATTTTGTTATTTGTTTATTTATTAGTCTATTGTTTATACATGTATTTACTTATTTACTTATTTATCTATTTATTTATATCTTATTTATTTTTTCATCAATTTGTTCATTTGCTTGCTTATTTATTTATTTATTTATTGTTTATTTTTCTATTTGTTTATGTATTTATATTTGTTTAATTATTTATTTATTTATCTGATTGTTTATTTATATTATTTATTAACTTTTAATCTATTATTTATTTATGTCTTATTTATCTATTTATATTTTTTTTATTATTTCTTATTTATTTATTTCTTATTGTTTTTGGTTCATTTNTCGACGTATTTTATTATTTATATTATTTTTTTATTCAAATCTATTTATGTATTTATATATATATTTTATTTATTTACTTATCTATCTATTTATTTATTTCTCATGTATTTATTTGTTCACTTGTTTATTTATTTACTCATGTATTTATATATTTATTATTTATTTGTTCATGCGTTCATTCATTCAATGTATTTATTTATTTATATTTATATTTTTATATGTTTATTTGCTTGTTTATTACTTATTTTATTTATTCAAGTTGTTCGATTATGAATTTATTCAAGCTTATTTATTTATTTAGCTATTTATCTATTTACTCATGTACTTATTCATTTATTTATCTAGTTATTTTTTCGTTTATGTAGTCATTTACCTGTTTATCTTTTTAGTTATTTATTTATTTTTTCATTCATTCTTTCGTTTCTTCGTGCATT
>NC_033644.1:4194567-4206585 GCF_001540865.1 Ananas comosus | reverse complement strand
GTTTCTTTTTTTATGTTCTTCTATTTATTCAAGTTATTTGATTATCTCTTTATTTATTTACTATTTAATTTATTCTATTGCTATTTTTTTCATTTTTTATTTATTCAATCATTTATCAATTTTATCTGTTTCTTATTAATTTCATTATTATTTGTTTATTTATTTATTGTTTATGCGTATATTTAAATTTTATTTAGTCAAGTTGTTCGAGAATGGATTTATTTAAGCTTATTTATTTATTTAGCTATTTATCTGCTTTCTCATGTACTTATTTATTTATTTATTTAATTATTATTTTATTTGTTCATTTGCCTATTTATCTTATAGTTATTTAGTTATTTCTTAATACTTTTGTTCGTTCATGCATTCGACGCATTTATTTATTAATTTATATTGTTTTAATTATTTAAGTTGTTTCGATTATGTATTTATTTATCATCTTATTTATTTTTATTTACAGTTACTTTTTCAATCATTTGTTCATATTTATTAATTTATTCTATATGTTTTTTTGTTTACTCATTAATGTTTATTTTTTTTAATTGTTTATTTACTTATTTATTTATTTATTTACTTGTTTATTTATTTATTTTTTTGTGGTTATATACTTTTTAATTATTTATTTATTTGTATGATTGTTTGTCTATTTATTATTTATTAGCTTTTGATCTATTATTTGTTTATTTACTTATTTATCTATTTATATATTTATTATCATTTCTTATATTTTTTCTTCATTTCTTTATTAATTTATAACTTACCGTTCATTTATCATTTATTTATTTAAATATTTATTTGTTTACTTGTCTATCTATATTTATTAATTAATTTGTTTGTTTGTTTATTTATTTATTTGTTTTTGTTTATTCATTCATTTATTTATCAAATTCATCTATTTTCTTATTAATTTCATTTCATTATTATTTGTTTATTTATCTTTTTTTATCATGTAATTTATTTAATTTATTTTATTTATCTATTTATTTATATCATATTTATTCTCTGGTTCATTTGTTCATGATTGCTTATTTATTTATTTATTTATCTACTTTTTATTTATCTATTTGTTTGTGCTTATATACTTTTTAATTATTTATTTATTTAATATGATTGTTTATCTATTATACTTTTAGCTTTTGGATTTATTATTGTTTATTTACTTCTTTATCTATTTATATATTGTTCATCAATTTCTTATATTTTTTGTTCATGTATTCATTTGTTTTTATAATGTACAACTTATCGTTCATTCATCATTTATTTATTTAAATATTTATTTGTTTTTGTTTATTCATTCATTTATTTATCAAATTCATCTAATTTGCTTATTAATTTCAACTATTATTTGTTTATTTATCTATTGTTTATGCATGCATTTACTTCTTACTTTATTTATGTAGTTATTTATATCAATCTTTTTTATTCTTTGTTTTATTTGTTCATTTGCTTATTTATTTATTTATATGATTGTTTATCTATATTATTATTAGCTTTTGATCTATTATTGTTTATTTACTTATTTATCTATTTTTATATTATTATACATTTCTTATCTTTTTGGTTCATTTGTTATTAATGTATAAACTATCGTTCATATCATCATTTATTTATTTAAAATATTTATTTGTTTACTCGTTTATATTTACTTTTTAAATAACTTATTCTATCTATTTATTTATTTCGCATTTATTTATTCGTTTGTTTTGTTTTGTTTGTTTACTTATTTATGACTTATGTGCAATTTATTTATTTTATTTCCTTTCAGTCTAATTATCTATTTATTTATTTAACTCATCTACGATTTATTTATTTATTAGTTGTTTATTTGTTTGTCTATGTATTATACTTATTCATTTTTATATTATTATCTAATTATCGAAATATTTATTTATTTACTTATTTGTTTATTTTAATAGTTTATTCTTTTTTGGTTATTAATTTATTAGATTATAAAATGTCTATATTCACTTATATTTATTAATTACTGATTAATTTATGATTTATTATATTAATTCATTAAATCATTATTTATTCATCATTTACTAGATATTACTTTTTATGTATTTACTATTTATGCTATTTTATTTTTTCTTTCTTTTCTGTTACTTATTATTTATTTATTTAATTCTTTCTTTTTTTTGTGGATTCGTTCATTCAACATATTTATTTATTTATTTATTTTAAAATTATGCGACTGTGTTTCATTTATTTATATTTTTTTAATTATGCGACTGTTTCATTATTCTTTTTATTTATTAATTACTTACTTCTTCTATCATTTATTTATTTAAATTTAAATGTTTATTATTTTATTTTTTATATCATATTTATTCTTGGTTTGTTTGTTCATTTACTTATTTATTTATTTATCTACTTGTTATTTATCTATTTGTTTATGTGGCTTATATATTATTTATTATTTATTTATATGTGTTTATCTATTATATTTGGTTCGTTTGTTCATTTCCCTATTATTATTTATTATCTACTGTTTATTTATCTATTTGTTTTATGTGCTTATATATTATTTATTTATTTATTTATATGACTGTTATCTATTTATTATTTATTAATTTTTGACTCTATTATTTGTTATTTACTTTATTTTTCTATTTATATATTTTTCATTATTTCTTATATTTTTGGTTCGTTGGTTTATTAATTAACTTATCATTCATATCATTTATTTATTTAATAATATTTGCTTGTTGTTTGTTTATTTACTTATCCTTGATTATTCATCTAGGCGTTTAATTGTCTATCTTCTATTTATTTATTTACTCCTCTACGAAGTTATTTATTTATTTAGTTGTTTATTTGTTTGTCTATTCAATTACTTATTCATTTATTTATTTATTCATAACTTTTATTTATTTATCTAATTATGAAATATTTATTTATTTATTTACTTATCTTTGTTTATTTTAATAGTTTATTTTTTTTACCTATGAATTTATTAAATTATGAAATGTTTACATATACATTTATTTGTATTTATTTAATTACTGATTAATTTATAAATTTATTTATTAATTTATTAAATGGTTATTTATTCATTTATTTACTATATATTTATTTTTTATGTATTTAGTATTTATGTGCTATTTATTCATTTTCTTTTCTTTTCAATTACTTATATACTTATCTATCTATCTATATACGTAATTATTTATTTAATTTTTTTGTTCATTCTTTCGTTTGTTTGTGCATTCGTCATTAATTTATTTATTTATTTATATTTTTTTAATTATGTGACTGTTTCATCATTATTCATTTATTTATTTAGTTACTTTTCAATAATTCATTTATTTTTTAAATGTTTATTTGTTTATTTTTTTTTATATTTACTTTTTAAATAACTTTTTAATCTATTTTTTTATTTCTCATTGTTTGCTTGTTTGTTTGTTTAATTATTTATTTATTTATTTATTTATCTAATCATTTGTTTGTCTATTTGTTTATTTATTGATTTGCTAATTTGCTTATTTATATATTCACTCATTTATTTATCAACTCGTTTATATTTTTATTTTTGAATTGGGCTAAAATGCTTTGAGAAGTATTTTGGTCTTTTTACTTCTAAGTTTGTAAGCTCTTAGATAAAGAATTGTCGAGTTGAGCAAGTGTACAAGCGATACATCTTAAACAACAACTAATAGGACAAGCATTTTCATTGCCCGGTAAGTATTAGATTCACTTGTTTCGCTGTCATCTTTGTATCAAATTTTGCTCTTTTGAGTGAGGGCTATTACAAATACTCATGCAAAATGCTTACTGATAATTATTTCTTGTTATCTTTTCATATTTGTATTCTGAAAACGGATGTGATTTTTCAAATTGTCTATTTATTACCATCCAAGCATTTTTCATTAATTCAATGTTGGCTACAAAGTTATAAGCTAATTGATGANTGCTTTTCAATTGGGTTTCTTCTGTTTTTCCCAAAGTTTGTATCTCTATGTCTTCTTTAGGCTTCTTTAGGTTTCTGTTTTTGCTTCCTAGGGTGTTTGTTTTCGAAAGAGCATGATATCCTTGTCAGGTGTTTGATTTGGGATGTTTCATGTAAGATCTTGACTTAGGAAGGTTTAATATAAAGTAGTTTTCTGTTGGATTTCAATTGGGTTTCTTTTCATTTTCCCAAAGGTTGTTTCTTTACATCCTCTTCCGGCTTATTGGGTGCCCCTGCTTTTGATTTCCTGTAGTAAGTATCTGATTTCTTTTCGGTTAATAATATGCCCATTACGTGTTTGATCTCTCCATATGCATCTTGCTTTGCGAACTTTTAATGTAAAATTGGTTTCTCTTGGATTTCTATTGGGTTTCTTCTAATTTTTCCCAAGTTTGTATCTTTATGTCCTGTTTGGGCTCCCGGGGTTCCCTCGGTTTTGGCTTCTTGAAGAGCGCGCATCTGATTCCTTTGCGATGAATGGTATGGCTAGTAGGTGCTTGCGTATTTGCTTCGTAGGATTTTCGTTTTCAGAGGAGAAAGAGGAGATAATGCTCGTCTGGTGTTTGATCTTTATATATGCATCTTGATTTAGGAAGTATTAATGTATAGTTGGGAGAAAATTGGGAGCATATGGGTGGCTTATTCTTGTGCTGTCGTGTTGTATGTGAAGGAAGAAAGCTGATACATTCCCAATGTGGTGGGACTATTTATGTATGGATATATTTATTCATTTTTCTATTATCTATTTATATATATTCACCTAGTAGTGACATTCATTTATCTATCTATGTGCTTCTTTTTTTATTTAGCTATTTATCTGTTTATTCATGTACTTGTTCATTTATTTATGTAGTTATTTTTTTGTTTATGTATTCATTTATCTGTTTATTTATTTAGTTATTTATTTATTTCTTCATTCATTCTTTTTTTTTTTTCGTGCATTTGTTCATTCGACGTATTTATTTACCTATTTATATTATTTTAATTATTCAAGTTGTTTCATTATGAATTTATTTAAGCTTATTTATTTATTTAGCTATTTATCCATTTACCCATGTACTCATTCATTTATTTATGTAGTTATTTATTCATTTACCTATTTATCTTATAGTTATTTATTTATTTCTTCATTCATTATTTCCCAAAAAGAGATTTAACTTATTATATATTATAATTTTTCATCATTTTTATTTTTTGGTTCATTGTTGATTGCTTCTTATTTATTATTTTCTCATTTATTTACCCTTGTTCTAGATTACTTATATTTCTACTTTATTTATTACTTATTTTTATTCATTTCGTTATTTCTCATGACTATTGGTTTGTACACTTGCCTTTTATTATTATCTACCATGTATTTATGTATTATTACTTTTATCTATTATTTGTTCTCGTGTTCGATTGTTCGTTAAAGTTATTATTTTTATATTTATTTTTTGTAATGCTTATTTGTTATTTGGCTTATTTTATTACTTTTGAAACCAACATTCAGCAACGTTCCAAATATTGTGGGCAGGTATTTTCTGATTTTTGTTTCTATTATGAAAGTGTGCTAAATGCAATTCCTAGAACAACTTTAAAGTTCGTATCTTCATGCTTGTAAGTAGCTATTAACCTTTTCTCACACATCCTTTGTATTAGTTTACTGCTTTATTCTTTCCGCATGAAAGTCTTAGCTAATGAGGAGAATGTGGTTTAGCTGCTCTACTTTTTCTTGCATGTATTGATTTTTTATATTCTGTTTACTGATTTATTCTGTGTAGCTACATAAGCTTATCTATCTATTTATTTATGTATTAAATATTAATTTATCCACTATAACTTATGTAATTGAACACTTTTTTATTATTTATTTCATTTTATTAGCTTATTTCACTTTAACTTTTTCAATTTCGTTCATCATCATTTATTCACATGCTTATTAATTTACATGTATGCTTATTTACTATGACTGTTATCTATTCCTTTAATTGCGCATTATTTATCTTTTTTATTTACTATTTATTTTATTTATCTATAGTCTTTATATATCATTTATTGATCTATATGTGTTTTATCTCATCTTAAATGTTCGTTTATTTATTTATTTAGTCTGTTTATGAGTCACAGGTTATCTACGCTTGTGATTATTTTTTTATTTATTCTTAATTTATATTTGTCTATTGTATTACCTTTTATTTTTTCTTATATAAATTATCTTACTGTTATTTTACTATTAGTTTATTACTTTTTTTATCGACATATATTTTGCGTACTATAATTTCGCAAGTGTTTCATAAACTTGTCGGTGGATTTCAAGAAAACCAAATAGCCTCGCCCTTAACATAATCTCTTCGTCTCTCTCGCTCCCGTACAGCGATGGGCCCAGAAGAAAGGGGCTTCTTTTTTCTCTCCATTGCTTCATCCTATCGAGCTATCTCAACGGCTCTTCCCTCAAAATCCGCTTCTTCATTGTGTTTTTGGAGTTTTTACCAAATATTTGATTGCTTTTATGCATCTTTTAAGGCATATTCGAGTGATGTTTATCGACTGGGATCGACTTCTAACACTTGGTGAAGATAACGTCGCCAAATGCAATCCCTCTTCACCTTCTCCGGTTCAGGGTTGTGCGCATATTTCAGCCTCGCTGCTGCGCCCCTTCTGGAGAAATCAAACTTAGTATGAGTGACGTACCTAAGTTATGATCCCTCTTGATCCCATTGCCATTGTTCTATCCTATCTATTTATGTATTTACTCATCTCAAACGAAGTTATTCTATTATTCTTTTGTCCATTCAAGTTGTTTATCTATTTTATTTATTCTATTTACTCAAGAATTTATTTAATTTATTTTAGTTTAATTAATTTTTTGTCCTATTCCATTACTTATTGCATCTATTTATTTATATTTTTATATTTATAAATAATAAATTTTTATTTATACTTACTAATTAATAAATTTTTATTATTTCTTCTTTTGATTTTAATAGTTTTTTCTTTTTTTTACTTATAATTTATAAATTATAATTTTACGTTATACATCATCTGTATTATTTAATTTCTGATTATTTTAATTGATTTATTATTCGTTAAATGGTTATTTATTATTATGTGCTATTATTACTTATTTCTTCTATTCAGTTTACTTGTATACATCTATCTATCTATTTATCTATCTTTCTATATAGCGTATCTTAAATGTTTATTTGTTCATCTTTGGTTTGTTTGTGCAGATCGTTCATTACAGCATATTTATTATTTAGATTTTTTTCATTATGTGTTTTTCATATTCTCCTTATTTATTTAGTTTCTTGACTTTTCAATCATTCATTATCATTTATTATTTAAATTTTATTTTTTATATTTACTTTTTAAATAACTTTCATTATCTATTTATTTATTTCTCATTATTTGTTTGTTTGTTTGTTTAATATGTGCTTTATTCATCTAATCATGTTTAATTTCTATTTGTTTATGTAATTACATATTTGTTTATTTATTTACTTCTCATTTGTTTTATTTATTAATTGATTAATTTACTTATTTATATATTCACAATCATTTATTTATCAACAGGATCGTTATGTTAATCTATTATTGAATGGCAAAATACTTTAAGAAGTATTTGGGCCTTTTACTCTAAGTTTGTAAGCTCTTGGATGAAGAATATGAGTTGAATGATAGTGTTCCCGCTAGGTTAGTGATAGTGTACGAATAATATTCGATCAAGAGGTAAGAAATATTAAAGGGTTGATTTAATGTGAAAAGTTATTTTAGTATCACCATTTGCTATGTCATTAGAAGCATCCAGCTGGACTCTATTTATTTAGCTATTTAGTATCCTATTTTTTAATGTTTGTTTATTAAATTTACTTATATAAATAATATTTCTTCTATTACTTATCTTTTAAAACAACATTCAACATAAACATTGATTTTGTGGAATAGGTAGTTTTTTGATTTTTGTTGTAAAATGTATAAAACCTCAATCTGGCGACAGCAGATGTATCTATACAGATCAAGTGACAAGCTCTACATTTTAAACAGCAGCTTACATACAACAATTTTTAGTGCCTCGAATGTATTAGGTTTCACGTTTGTTTCACTATCATGTCTTTGATCAAAATTTTACTGCTTTGAGTGAGGGCTACTACTAATACTTATGGCATAGTGTTTACTGATAATTGTTTTTCATTTTGTCTTATCACATATGTTATTCTGAAAATGGATGCTTTTTCAAACTGTCTATTTAGTGCCACCCAAGTATATTTCCATTAATATAAGATTTGGCTGGGCAAGCCTACAGCTTATAGATGATGGAGCTCACAAGATGGCAACACATGATGTAAGAAATACACGAAATAACATTAGGCGTACCCTGCATTTTATTAGGGAATTGATTTGAACAGATAATGCCATTACAAACTTTTCAGAAACAGGCATTTGACCCAAACAGAGAACATAACTTGCAGAACAATTGGTTCTCATAGCTTCATTGCTGCGAAAAGGAAACATTATTGTAGTAAATCTCAAAAATATACAAATAGCCATTGTTTCAATCATTATGTTGGTTGGTTTTGAATAAAAGATGTATGTAAAATCTCAAGACATAACAAGGCATTCAAACTTCTGTTAGAACATGATGCTTTTTAGATCATTAAGAATTGCGCTGCTCTCATAGAATTAATCTCTTACCGAATTAATTAATGGAAAACTTGTTCTATGTAGATTGAAGGTAATATATTCTGCTGTACATATGGCTTCACTACACTTAGACACTTAATAAAGTCTTTTCCACATCAAACTATTTGAATATTAAGATAAATCTGAAGTGACTTGCAAGCTTTTGTGAATAAGCTGCAATGTGTCCTAATGCAGAGAACTCGGCTTAGCAGCATTCTTACTATAAATCTACCTTCACCTAATTAGTGAATTCGACTCAAATTGGAATTATTACCTCTCTTCCTATTTTCCTAGTTGTTTACTGTGGAAAGTGCATTAACTTTGCTTTGTTGTGTGACTATATGTTGTGAAGAATCGACGTGAATGCACCTTTTTTCTTCTTTTTTTTTTTTTTTTTTTTTTTTTTTTTTTTCTTCAATCTTCAATTTTAAGCTAATCTAACGAATCAAGTGATGTTACTATCATTTGCTTAGACTGTATAAATTATGCTTCAACTAAGGCTTAGACTTTATAAATGCTTTTCAATTTGGGTTTTCTTCTTTTTCCCAATTTGTATCTCTAGTCTCGTTTAGGCTTTTAGGCTTCTGTTTTTGCTTCCAAATAGGTGTTTGTTTTTCTGAAAGAGCATAATCCTGTACAGGTGTTTGATTTGGATGTTTATTAAAGATCTTGACTTAAGGAAGGTTTAATAATCAAAGTAGTTTTCTGTTGATTTGCATTGGGTTTCTTTTCATTTCCAAAATGTTTCTTAGTCATCCTCTCCGGCTATTTGGTGCCCCTGCCTTTTGATCTGTAAAAAGGAAAGTACTGATTTCTTTCGGTTAAATAGCCCATTACGTTTTGATCTCTCCATAGCATCCTTTTGCTTTGCCGAACTTTTAATGTAAAATTCGTTTCTCTGGATTCTATTGGTTCTTTACTATATTCTCTCAAGTTTGTATCTTAGTCCTGTTTTGGGCTGCCCGGGTTCCCTCGTTGCTCTGAAGAGCGCGCATCTGATCTCCTTTGCGATAATGTATGGCTTATAGTGCTTGCGTATATGCTTCGTAGGATTTTCGTTTCCAGAGGAGAAAGAGAAGATAATGCTTCGTCTGCGTGTTTGATCTTTATATATGCATCTTGAAATTTAGGAAGTTATTACATGTATAGGTTGGAGAGAAAAATTTGGAGCAATATGGGTCTTATTTTGGCGGCGCGTTGATTGAAGAAGAAAGCTGATACATTCCAATGTGGTGCGACTATTTTATGTATGATTATCTTATCATTTTTCTATTATCTATTTATATATATTCACCTATAAATGACATTCATTTATCTATCGTATTGCTTCTTTTTTATTAGCTATTTATCTTCTTGATTCAATGTACTTGTTCATTATTAAGTAGTTATTTTTTTGTTTATATTATCATATTATTGTTTATTTATTTATTATTTATTTATTTCTTCATCATTCTCTTTTTTTTTTTCGCATTGTTCATCGACGTATTTATTTACCTATTTATATTATTTTAATTATCAAGTGTTTCATAGAATTTATTTAAGTTATTATTTATTTACGCTATTTATCCATTACCCATGTACTCATTATTTATCTTTCGTAGTTATTTATTCATTTGCCTATTATCTTATAGTTTATTTTATGTATTTCTTCAATTCATTATTTGTTACTAACGTATTTATTTACTAATTATATTATTTTATTTATTCAGTTGCTTGATTTATGTTTAAGATCTAGTTGTCATCATTTTAGTTTAGTCATCAAAATTTATTTATTTATATTTATATTTTTTGGTTACTCTTAATGGTTTACTTTCTTTATTATTATTTTACTTATTAATGTTTACTTATTTATTATTTACTTATTATTTTATTTATCTTCTTTATTCAATTGCTATTTTTATTTATCAATCATTTGCAATTTCATACTATCTTTCTCTTATTAATCTTTGTTATTTGTTTGTTTATTTATCTATATGTTTAACATGTATTTTACTGTTTACTTATTTCATCTATTTATTTATTCATATTTATTTTTTGGTCATTTGTTCATTTCTTATTGTTATATCCGATTGTTTATTTTATTTATATAGTATATTTATATTATTTATATATAATGATTGGTTTATCTATTAGTTTTTTATTTTTAAATCTATTATTTTATTTATTTATATTAATTTATCTATTATATGATATATTTTATTTATTTATTTGATTATTTCGTATTTTTTGGTTCATCATTGTTATATCTTGCTTTTTATTATTATATCTTGCTTGTTTATTTATCTTATTATTTATGTAATCATAATTTATTATTATTTATTTATTTATTTTATATTATTTTTAATTTGTTCCTCGTTTATTTGTTTAATATTATTCACTCGATTACCCTATTATTTATGTCTGAGTTCGTGTTGAATGTAATATATATATTAATATTTTTGTGTGTTTAATTGTTATTGCTTGTTTACTTATTTATTTATCAAGTTGTCGATAGAATAATTAAGCTAATGTACTTAGTCATTTATTTATATAGTAATTTTTTGTTTATGTTAATTTACGTGTTTATCTATTTAGTTATTTATTTCTTTCTTCTTCATCTTTCTTTTTAAGCGTACTTCATTATACGTATTTATTTACCTATTTATATTTTAGTATTTGTTATTTGTTTATTTAATTAGTCTATTGTTTATAATTATTTACTTATTTATTATTTATCTATTTATTTATAATCATATTTATTTCCTTTTTGGTTTATTTTGTCATATCTTCTTATTTTTATAATCTATTTGTTCCTTCTGCCCAACTTATATATATTATTTTATTTTAATGATTGTATTTATATTTTTTAATCATTTATTATTTATATTGATGTTTATCGAATTAATTTGTTGTTTACTTGTTTTATATTTGCTTGTTTATTTATCTATTTCTTTTATATATATATTATATATATATAATATATATATATAATATATATATTATAAATATTATTGGTTATATATTTATTTATTTCTCATGTATTTATTTTGTTTAATGTTTATTATTTACTTATTTATTCACTAAATATGTATTTATTATGTTACGTTTGCTTTTTGTATGTTTATTGTTTATTTTCTTGTTTACTTACTTATTTTATTTCATTCAACTATTCGATTATGAATTATTTAAGCTTATTTGATATTTTAGCTATTTATCTATTACTCATAACTTATCAATAATTTTTTAGTGTATTTTTTCGTTTATGTATCATTTACTTCCTTACTATTTAAATTATATTATTCATTAATTTATATATTTGTTTATGTATTATATAATTTTTAATTAATTATTATTCTAATGATTGTTTGTCCATTTAGTTTTTCTATTTTAATCTATTATTATTTAAACTTATTTATCTAATGTATATG
>NC_033644.1:4167510-4194542 GCF_001540865.1 Ananas comosus | reverse complement strand
GGTACGAAACGTATTTAATTTACTAATTGTATATTATTTTATTTATTCAGTTGCTTGATTATACTTTATTATCTGAGTTGTCTTTTCAATCATTTAGTTTTTCATAAATTTATTTATTTATTATTTTATATTATTTTGGTTTACTTAATGGTTTACTTTCTTTAATTATTATTTTACTTATTATATGTTTACTTATTTATTTATTACTTATTATAATTTATTTATCTTTTTTCAAATTGCTGTTTTTTATTTATCAACTCATTTGTCAATTTCATACTAATCATTTTCTCTTATTAATTTTGTTATTTTTGTTTATTTCATCTATTGTTATACATGTATTTACTGATTACTTATTTATCTTTTATTTATCATATTTATTTTTTGGTCGATTTGTTCATTCTTTACTTGTTTATTTATCGATTTGTTTTTATCTATTTATATATGATTTATTTATTTTATTTATATGATTATATGGTGTTTATCTATTTAGTTTTTTATTTTTAATCTATTATTTTTTATTTATTTTATTATTATCTATTATCTAGTGTATATTATTTTATTTATTATTTTGATTATTTTCGTATTTTTTGGTTCATTTGTTATATTTGCTTATTTTTATTTAATCTGCTTGTTGATTTATCTATCATTTATATATTATTAGTATATATTATTATTTTTAATTTTATTATTATATTAATTGGTTCCTCGTTGATTTGTTTACTATTTATTCACGCATTACCTATATTTATTTGTTCGGTTGATATTATAATTTATTATATATATTTTTTGTATGTTTATACTGTTATATTGCTTGTTTATTATTATTTATTTATTCAAGTTGTCCGATTATGAATTATTATTAAGTTAATGTACTTATCATTTATTTATTATTAGTAATTCTTTTTCGTTTATGTTAATTTACGCTGTTTATGCTATTTAGTTATTTATTTCTTCTTTTTCTTTCTTTGTTAATTCGTACGTTCATTTGACGTATTTATTTTACCTAATTTTATTATTTATTATTTTTTATTTGTTTATTTATTAGTCTATTGTTTATAATGTAATTTACTTATTTTACCTTATTTATCTACTTTCATTTAATCATATTTATTTTTTGGTTTATTTGTTCATTTCTTTATTGTATTCTAATCTATTGTTTTTGCCATTATATTATATTTATTTTATTCTAATGATTGTATTTCATATTTTTTAATCATTATTTATTTATTATTATTGTTTATCGAATTAAATGGTTACTTGTTTATTTATTTCTTGTTTATTTATCTATTTGTTTTATATATATATATATATGATTATATATATATATATATATTTATATATATAATATATATATATATTTATTATTGGTTATTTATTTATTTATTCTCATGTATTTATTTTGTTTAATTGTTTATTTATTTACTTATTTATTCACTTCATATTTATTTATTACGTTTGCATTGTTTGTATGTTATTGTTTATTTTCTTGTTTATTACTTATTTTATTTATCAATTATCGATATAATTTAATTAAGCTTATTTATTTACTTAGTCTATTTAATCTATTTTACTATATACTTATTCCAATAAATTTATGTAGTTATTTTTTTGTTTATTATCATTTACTTCCTTTATCTATTTATTAATTATTATTGCATTAATTTATATATTTGTTTATGTATTATATATATATTTAATTAATTACTATTTAGATGATTGTTTTCCATTTAGTTTTTTATTTTAATCTATTATTTATTTATAACTTAAATATCTATGTTATATATATTTTATTTTTTTCTTATTTATGTAATTTTAGTTCGTATTTTTTTGGTTCATTTTTTATTTGCTTATTTTTATTTATCGTATTATTGTTTTCTTATTCTATCTATAGGTTTAGTCTTATTTATGTATATTTTATTTATTTATTTGTCTGACTTATTCTATTTTATTTCATTCTCATGTAATATATTTGTTCACTTGTTTTATTTATTTACTTATTATAATTCACTCATGTATTTATTGTATTTATATTTATTTTTTAAATGTTATTGTTTATTTGCGCTTTATTACTTATTATTATTTAATTCAAGTTATGTGCGATTATGAAATTATTAAGCTTATTTTCATCATATTAGCTATTTTATCTCCTATTACTCATGCACTTATTCATTTATTTATTTATTTCTTTACCTATTATCATTTAGCTATTGATCTATTTACTCATACATTATATTTATTTATTTATTCTTTACCTATTATCATTAGCTATTTATCTATTTGCTCATGCACTTATTCATTTATTTATTTATTCTATTTACCTATTTATCCTATAGTTATTTATTTATTTAGTTATTCTTATCATTTATTCTTTCATATCGTTTGTGCATTCAACATATTTAGTTTCTTTTTTTAATTTCTTCTATTATTCAAGATTTGATTATCTATTTATTTATTTCTATTTAATTTTCTATTGCTATTTTTTTTATTTTTTATTTATTCAATCATTTATCATTTTTATCATTTCTTATTAATTCATTATATTTGTTTATTTTATTTATTGTTTATGCGTATTAGTTAACATTTTATTTAGTCAAGTTGTTCGAGAATGCATTATTTAAGCTTTATTATTTATTTAGGGTCTATTTTCGCTTTTCTCATTACTTATCTTATTTATTTATTTAATTATTATTTTATTTTGTTCATGTTGCCTATATTATCTTATAGTTATAGTTTATTCTTAATACTTTGTTCGTGTCGTGCATTCGACGCATTTATTATTAATTTATATTGTTTTTAATTATTTAAGTGTTCGGATTATGTATTTATTCTCATTATCTTTATTTATTTTCATTTAGCGGTACTTTTCAATTATTTGTTATAATTTATTAATTCTATTCTATATGTTTTTTGTTTACTCATTAATGTTTTATCTTTTTTAATGTTATTGATTTATTATCATTTATTCATATTGCTTTTTTTTGTTTATCAATTCTTATCAATTTCATCTATTTCTTATTAATTTTATTAATTATTTTTCATTGTCTAATCATTTATGCATGCATTACTTAATTACTTTATATTATCTATGATATTTAATCATATTTAATTCTTTGTTTATTGTCAACATGCTATATTTATTTACTTATCTACATGTTATATATTAATTTTTTGGCTTATATACTTTTTAATATTAATTAATTTGAATGTTGTTTATCCATTTATTCTTTATTAGCTTTTGCATCTATTATTTGTTTATTACTATTGTATCTATTTATTTATATATTTATATCATTTCGTATATTTTTCTTCATTTGTTTATTAATGTATAACTTCGTTCATTTATATTTATTTATTTAATATTTATTGTTTTATTGTCTAATTATATTATTAATTATTTGTTTTGTTGTTTATTATTTATTTCGTTGTTTGTTTATCTCATTCATTTATTTCTCAAGATTCATCTATTTCTTTATTAATTTCATTTCATTATTATTTGATTTTATCTTTTCGGTTTATGCATAGTATTTATTTATTATTTTATTTATCTATTTACTTTATATTATTATTATTCTCTGGTTCATTTCGTTCATTTGCTTATTTATTATTATTTATTATCTATTTTTTATTTATCTATTTGTTTGATGGCTTATATACTTTTTAATATTTATTATTATATATGGAATTTTTATCTATCTATTACTTTTAGCTTTTTGATTTATTATTTTTGTTTATTACTTCTTATCTATTCTTACGATTTGTTCATCATTTCGTTATATTTTTGTTCATTATTCATTTGTTTATTAAATGTACAACTTATCGTTCATTCATCATTTATTTATTTAAACTATTTATTTGTTTTGTATATTCACTTATTATTTATCAAATTCATCTATTTTCTTATTAATTTCGACTATTATTTGTTTTTATCTATTGTTTAATGCATTCATTTACTATTACTTTTATTTATGTAGTTGATTATATAGGTGCATTATTTATTCTTATGGTTTTTATTTGTTATTTGCTTATTTATTTATTTATATGATGTTTAAATCTATTATTTATTAGTTAGCATCTATATTTGTTCTATTTACTTAATTTATCTATTTTTATATTTATTATCATTTCTTATTCTTTTTGGTCTATTTGTTTAATAATGTATAACTATCGTCATATCATTCATTTTATTTATTTAAATATTATGTTGTTTACGATCGTTATATTTACTTTTTATAATAACTTAATTTTATCTATTTATTTATTTCGCATTTATTTAGTCTTTTGTTGTTGTTTTGTTTGGTTTACTTATTTACTGACTTATGTGCCAATTTATTTATTTTAATTTCCTTTTCATTCTATTATCTATTTATTTATTATTTAATTTCTACAAATTATTTATTTATTAGTTGTTTATTTGTTTGTCTATTGTATTACTTATTTCATATTATTATTTATCTAATTACGGAAAATATTTATTTATTTACTTATCTTTGTTTATTTTAACTAGTTTATATTCTTTTTTTTGGTTATTAATTTTATTAGAATTATAAAATGTCTATATTCACTATTATATTTATTAACTATGACTGAATTAAATTTATGAATTTATTAATTAATTCATTAAATCATTATTATTCATCTATTTACTAGATATTACTTTTTAGTATTATCTATTTATGTGCTATTTATTTTTTTCTTTTCTTTTCTGTTCTTAGTATATTTATTTATTTAATTTCTTTCTTTTTTTTTGTGTGATTCGTTCATTCAACATATTATTTATTTATTTATTTTAAAATTATGCGACTGCTTTTCATTTAATTTATATTTTTAATTGATGCGCCTGTTCATTATTCATTGTATTATATTAAATTGACTTACTTTCTATCATTTATTTATTTAAAATTTAAATGTTATTTATTTATTTATTTAATATCATATTTATTCTTGTTTGTTTGTTCATTTACCTTATTTATTTTATTTATCTACCTTGTTTATTATCTATTTGTTTATGT
This sequence comes from Ananas comosus, assembly GCF_001540865.1. Taxonomy (NCBI): domain Eukaryota; kingdom Viridiplantae; phylum Streptophyta; class Magnoliopsida; order Poales; family Bromeliaceae; genus Ananas; species Ananas comosus. Next base: position 4,189,533 of record NC_033644.1, on the reverse strand, counting down.
GGCTTATTTTATTTATTTATTTATTATATGACTGTTTATCTATTCATTATTATGGTCTCGTTTTTCATTTCCCTATTATTATATTTATCTACTTGTTTTATTAATCTATTTGTTATTGCTTATATATTATTTAATTTTATTTATTCATATGACTGTTTATCTATTTAGTATTTATTATTTTTGATCTATTATATTGTTTATTAACTTATTTTTCTATTTATATTTTTCCATTATTTTTAAATTTATTGGTTCGCTTGGTTTATTATGTAAACTTATCAGATTCATTCATCATTTATTTAATTTAAATATTTGCTTGTTGTTTGTTTACTTTATTTATTTATTTCATCTAGTGCGTTAATTGTCTATGCCTTCTAAATTTATTATTTACTTCCTCTACGAAGTTTTTATTTATTTAGTGTTTATTTGTTTGTCATTCAATTACTTATCATTTATTCATTATTCTAACTTTATTTACTTTATCTAATTATGAATATTTATTTATTTATTACTTATCTTTGTTATTTTAATAGTTTTTTTTTATCTATGAATTGATTAAATTTGAAATGTTTACATATAAATATTTTATTTATTTAATTACGTTAATTTTAAAATTTATTTATAATTTATTAAATGGTTATTTATCCATTTATTTACGTATATATTTATTTATTATGTATTAGTATTTATGTGACTATTTATTCATTCTTCTTCTTCTTCAATTACTTATATACTTATCTGTTATCTATATACGTAATTATTTATTTAATTTTTTGTTCATTCTTACTCGTTGTTTGTGCATGTGCAATTATTTATTTATTTATTTAATATTTTTTAATTATGTTGACTTTCACATCATTATTCATTTATTTATTTAGCTTACTATTTCAATAATTCATTTATTTTTAAATGTTTATATGTTATTTTGTTTTAATATTAACTTTTTAAATTAACTATTTTAATCTTTTCTTTGATTTCCATTGTTTGCCTTGTTGTTTGTATTAATTATTTATTTATTTTATTATTTATCTATCATTTGTTGTCTATATTGTTATTATTTATTGATTTGCCTAATTTGCTATTTATATATTCACCTCATTTATTTATCAACTCGTTTTATATTTTTAATTTTTTGAATTGGCCTAAAAATGCTTTGAGAAGATTTGGTCTTTTTACTCTAATTCTGTAAGCTCCTTAATTATATTTTATTTTTTCTTATTTATTTATTTATTTCGTATTTTTTTGGTTCATTTGTTTATTTGCTTATTTATTTATTTATCTGCTTGTTTATTTATCTATATGTTTATGTATTTATGTATATTTTATTTATTTATTTGTTGACTTATTTATTTATTCATTTCTCATGTATTTATTCGTTCACTTGTTTATTTATTTACTTATTTATTCACTCATGTATTTATTTATTTATATTTATTGTTTTTAAATGTTTATTTGTTTATTTGCTTGTTTATTACTTATTTTATTTATTCAAGTTATTCGATTATGAAATTATTTAAGCTTATTTATTCATTTAGCTATTTATCTATTTACTCATATACTTATTCAATAATTTATGTAGTTATTTTTTCGTTTATGTATCATTTACTTCTTTATCTATTTACTAATTTACTTATTCATTAATTTATATATTTGTTTATGTATTTATATAATTTTTAATTAATTATTTATTTATATGATTGTTTGTCCATTTAGTTTTCTATTTTAATCTATTATTTATTTATATACTTATTTATCTATGTATTTATATTTTATTTTTTCTTATTTATTTATTTATTTCGTATTTTTTTGGTTCATTTGTTTATTTGCTTATTTATTTATTTATTTATTTGTTTGTTTGTTTATTTATCTATATGTTTATGTATTTATGTATATTTTATTTATTTATTTGTTGACTTATTTATTTATTCATTTCTCATGTATTTATTTGTTCACTTGTTTATTTATTTACTTATTTATTCACTCATGTATTTATTTATTTATATTTATTTTTTTAAATGTTTATTTGTTTATTTGCTTGTTTATTACTTATTTTATTTATTCAAGTTATTCGATTATGAAATTATTTAAGCTTATTTATTCATTTAGCTATTTATCTATTTACTCATGCACTTATTCATTTATTTATTTATTCTTTTACCTATTTATCATTTAGCTATTTATCTATTTACTCATGCACTTATTCATTTATTTATTTATTCTTTTACCTATTTATCATTTAGCAATTTATCTATTTACTCATGCACTTATTCATTTATTTATTTATTCTTTTACCTATTTATCCTATAGTTATTTATTTATTTAGTTATTTCTTCATTCATTCTTTCATTCATTTGTGCATTCAACATATTTTGTTTCTTTTTTTATGTTCTTCTATTTATTCAAGTTATTTGATTATCTCTTTATTTATTTACTATTTAATTTATTCTATTGCTATTTTTTTCTATTTTTTATTTATTCAATCATTTATCANGACAAGCATTTTCATTGCCCGGTAAGTATTAGATTCACTTGTTTCGCTGTCATCTTTGTATCAAATTTTGCTCTTTTGAGTGAGGGCTATTACAAATACTCATGCAAAATGCTTACTGATAATTATTTCTTGTTATCTTTTCATATTTGTATTCTGAAAACGGATGTGATTTTTCAAATTGTCTATTTATTACCATCCAAGCATTTTTCATTAATTCAATGTTGGCTACAAAGTTATAAGCTAATTGATGAGAGGCTTCACAAGAGTTGGCACACATAAGTGTGAAGAAATACCAAAATAACATTAGGTAACGTGCATTCTATTGGAGAGTTCTAGTGATTTAAACAAGATATGCACAATACACTTCTCAAGATATGCACAATGCATTTGACAGACTTGGCAGACCAATTGGTTCGCATAGCTTTTATTACTGCGAAAGAAAAAATGTGTAGTAAATCTCAAAAATATGCAATAGCCATTGTTTCAATCATTATGTTGGTATGTTTTGAATAAAATGCATGCTTATCTCAACATGACAAGCGTTCAAACTTTTTTTAGAATATGATCTTTTTAGATGCATTAGAATTGTCCTCTTGTCACGCCTCGAGTCCACAGCGGAAGTGCACGGGAACGTCAACAGACCCACCAAATCCGAACTGTCACGGGTCGATCGCTGGGACTTGATCGTGACTTCCTTGGGGGCCACATTTGGTAGGCACTTGGGTCGACGAAGTTATGGAGTTGCGGAGTTGAGGCGTTTCGTCATGTGGGAGTCGCTGTCAAGTCAACGGAGGCAACTCCCTAGCAATGGCCCGTGCCATGACTAGGAATTTGGTGCCGCATGCTGGGTCTCAAAATGTACCCCTCAGTGAGCACCTTTGTACTCCCGGGGTGCCAAATGGATGGATGCATTATAGGGTATATAGAGGAGGGGTGGACACTTCGTAAGTAGTCCCGACTCCCCCGTCGATTTATAGGACATGGGTCATTCCTTGGCTAGCGGAGTGGTCAAGCCTAGCGTTCCGTGTGACCGGGTATTGGACGGTTGAAGGGACACGGGCTTAGGGTAATGTCGGAGACACGAGAGGTCGACGACATTACGGAGCGGTGAATACCGGGAGGCTTTCCTCTTAGGATCGCTTGCACTACCTTATGCCGGCTTGGATCTTTGTAGTGGAGCGTACGAGCGGATGAGGGATAGTCTTGCGACGGATGGTCCTCCGTAAAGGACAAGGCTTGCGAAAGCAAGTGTGCTTAGCGGGGATTCGTGGGGCGCGGTGCCCACGAATGCCAACGAAGGCGGAACTCATAGGCTCGCTAAAGGAAGGCACGCCGATGGAGAATTCGTAAGGCAGAATGCCTAGGAGACTGGAGGGGCAGAACCCAATGAGGCAAGCGGTATCGGTATCCGTAGAGTGAACCTTGAGAGACTGCACCAATGGTATGAGCGGCCAGGCATGGTCGAGCCAAGGATGGGGCAAGTGGCTAGCAATGCGGAGTGAGGCCGGTTCGTTTATATGGGGTCTTGTGAGGCGAATCTATGGCAATCGAGTCCGCGGAGCGCCATGGAAAAGTAAGGGTCGTGGGGACGGTCGAGAAGCACGGTGTGGACTTGTTGGTTCTCTTGCCAGGAGCGATGGGACACGAGAGCTGTACAAGTTGGATGTGAAGCACGGAAGTGCGAAGCATGGGCGTGCGGGGTGTCACGCTAGGTCACTGGCATTGGGAGACAGGCGAGGTTGTGGCGCACGCTTGGGTGGCTTTTCGGATGTATGCCGTTGGACCGAGCAAGCAGGCCGCGTATGCGGTATGGCCGTGGACGTTGTCAGTCGCATGAGGCACGACGTGAAGGATATATGTTTATGAGTGCCCTTCGTGGCATGTGATATGGCGGAACCCGAACCTTGACGCGAGCGGCGTGCAGGGCAAGTTGTGGGAGCGGAATGCATGGTGAGGCAGGACGCTCGGCTAGACTCATAGTGAGACAAGTTGGGGGAGAACTTGCAATGTCCTTGGGCTGTGATGGAGGCAACAAGGCATTCGGCTACGAAGCACTCTCGAAGAGGGTTTGGTTGACGAGATGGGATGCACCTAGCTTGGTGGCCAATCTCGGTATTGGGGTTGCTCGTTGGGAACTCGAGGAGTCCGATGAGGGGTTTGATTACAAGCGAAGGGTTGGGCTATAAGTCTCGCAGAGGAGCAAGCTTGGCAAAAAGCTTGGATTGGTATTCCGTTGTTAAGTTTGGAGACTTGTCCGTGTAGAGAACTCGAGAAGGCTGGCTCGGGTGTGCGACACTTGAGCGCCGCGCGAGAATTTTCAAGGCGAAAAAGCTAACCCCGTGATAGAACGGACATAGTTTCCTCTGTCTGAACGAAGCAGCAACACAATAGAACAGGGCAAGGTAATCCAAGAGGTTAAACGGAAATATTTTCAGATCACAAGAACCAGAATAAGGCATGAAATAAACAAACGATATGTATCAGAGCATTATCTACAAAGTAAACTGCTATACATCATGTACTTCATGAAATAAAACTCAACCCTAAAAGAAAAGTACATATACAAAGCTCTGGCCTTCGCCAGAGCTGGTAGGTAATGCAATGTAAGTTTTGGGGTAACCTAAGGATCTATCTAGATTGTAACTAACACTTAGAGGGGGGTGAATAGGTGTAATAGCCCAAAACCACAAATCTTAATGCGATAAAAATAAATGCGAAAAATAAAAATCACACCGAGATTTACGTGAGAAAACTCCAACTTGGAGAAAAACCCACGGGACCAACACGCGAAAAATAATTCACTGAGAGAAAAGATTACAAGTGATTACCGACTCCACGGACTCGACTTCTTTTAACCTCTTACGAATCTCGCGCAATCCTCCGGGTTGTCCATGCCTTCACATTCGAATACACGAACGTCTCGCACACGTCCGAATCCACGAACGCCACTCGAATCCACGAGCCGACGATCCGAATCCACGAATCGCTTTCAATCACACCGAATCCACGACGCCATCCATGAAAAACATCATGCTATGGTGATCCTTCGCTTAGAATGTTGATGAAGAATCAGGGATCAAACTCTAAACGAAGTCTTAGATCAATTCGACATTAAGATTTCGAATTACGATATCTCGAATTGACCTAAAAGAGGCTATTTTGTAAAAAATCGATTTTGGACGAAATCCTAGCCCCTAGGGTTTCTCAAACATGTATTCTTATGATGCTTAATTAGTTAGAGAAGCCCAATAGCTTATTTATAGACTTTAGAATCAATTGGAGTCGGATTAGAAAGTTTTCAGAATTTTACATTGTGTACCGGTACACTTTTGAGCTGTTACCGGTTACACGATGACGGAAGAGAAAATCCTGCGAAACATTGTGACTGGATATGTCGCTGGTTGTACCGGAATACAATTTGTATCGGTACACTTCTGATGTTGTACCGGTACACTTTGTATAAATCTGATTTTTTCACAGTTTCGAGTTTCGCAAAGTTCCGACGCACTTTGTAATCCAGTAAACATTGAGTTTATGATTCTAATGCCTGTAACTAAATATGAATCACCATAACAAGAATTAAAAACTTACCTGGGTATCGTGATTCACGCCGTGATTTATTTTTCCATTTCTTCGAAGTTTTGGATTTTTCGATCTTCGACGATACGCACCGATCCTTCAAGACTCCGACTCACTTCACGAAACTTGCCAACATACAAGATTTAACAAAGTCGTACTCTATCTTGTGGTCCTCTAATGTATAGGCATGCCGGTAGAAGATGTTATCTACTGAGCGATTACTCCTACCACGATCAACTGTCGGTATACGTACCCTTGAAAAGTAAACCACAAAAGGGTGTGAGAACTACTAAACAGTAGTTCCCAGTGGGTACGGTCGACGATAAGCACGATCTTCCCACTAGGTCAACTGGAGGCCAGAATAATGAAAGAACAGTAAATATATGGTAAATGAATAACCGTACAGAACAGTAAAGAAATAGCTGGCTATGAGCTGAGCAGATACATATAAAGTGCAGTAAATAACTAACTGGCTGTGACCTTGTCACGCTCCGGATTACCACGTTTTTTCGTGCCACAGTAAATGACTAACTGGCTGTGTGACCTTGTCACGCCCCGGATTACTACGTTTTTTCTGGCACGCCAACAGACCAGCCGTATACATAGAAATTTTTCGTGTATATGAAGCGATAGCTGTACCTGTAAGAAAATATAGCTATACAAGAGGTAAAGAGCTGCTATAAATAAAATATGTATATAAAAACATAAAGGTTCGCTGTACATACAGAAGCCACGGAACCATCTCGCTTCGGCGAGTACAACAACAACATAACATTATGTACATAAAATCCAAACTAAGTCTACAGTAAGGTATGCAAAGGATAGTAGAAAAAGCTGGAAAGAACTCTATAGTTACATGCCACTATATTATCAGTGACGAATACAGGCTATCTGTAGACATAGACGTGCATCACACTGACTTAATCTCTCAAGGGCTGCCCAAACGGACCCATTCTGCCTGTAGCCAAGCTACACTGTCCACCACCCACGCAGGTGGCCGGTCTGAGTATACTGTCCAAACAGGACTGCTGCGACATCAATACAAAGCCTCACTTCGGAGCGGCACTCGTGGGCGCGACTCAACAGAGTATGCAAGCATGTCTCTGCGAGCTCAATCAGGCTCACACAGGTTATAGTCAATGCAAATGTGTCAAACTGGTATAACAACCAAAACTTACATGCCCTTAATACAATTTGAAACAAGATGTAAACATCTGGGTGCACTGTCAACCACGACGGCATCCGACAGTACAGAACAGTCCAAACACTACTGTAAAACGAGCTCAGCCCCCACAGCACGATCGTAATATCATCCTACACTAATCTGAGTATCTACTACGCACTAATAGCGCTGATACAAAAGAACAATAGCTCCTGAAACTAAATCTGGTAACTTTTTGAAAAATAACAATGTAAGTTTAACGAGTTTTCTCCTAAGTCAAATCCCAATTCATCATATATACTTCATCTAAAATCACTAAATATTGCTCCAAATTCGGATTTCAAAAAAAAAAAAAAATGCAAATCTACGAATTCGAGCTACTAATCAAGATGGTCGATATAAGAAAACATATGCTGCAACTTCTATGACTAAGAAGGAATTCTGATGATTTCGGTAAACATTAACCCACCTCGAACGCTCGTCTAACATCGGCTAGAAGTCGATAGGACCCTCGCGCTAACTCGACCTTCAACGGCCTGACCCGGACTCAACCACGACACAGTGTGAACCTCCAAGACGACAAAAAGAAACATTAGCTAGTTCTTCAAGCTCCCAACGAGAAGAGAAAAGAAGCTAGAGAGAGAGAGAGGGAGGAGAAGCTAACCTGAGTTCTCCACCTTCAGGCACAAAGAGAGAAGGCTGGGGGTCAGTTGGACTTATCGACAATCAAAATGACCAAAATACTCTTTACCAACTCAATTTACCTTTTGGAGTATCGGCACTCAACTTGGGTACCGATACTCGGCCCTCTTTCCTTAATCTCACGCGCTGGGTACCGGTACAAACCCGATGTAGTACTGTTACTCAAGCTCGGTGCCGGTACTCAACAACAGGTACCGGTACTCAGCATCATACCGCGCAAACCCGAGAGCATTTAGTTCTATAATCCTTTTGGGGTACCGGTACTCCTTCCAGATACCGGTACTCAACACTGAAATCGTGCACTTCGCAGATTTCAATGTCAGAACTCCACTCTCGCACTGCGCTGAATCCGTTGTGCGTCCATTTCGTGTCAAAACGACTTCGACTCGACACCCACCAGACGTGTCGACAAATCACAGATGCTGAAGTCTCTCAGGCCGCTACACACCATAGACACTACAGACTTGTATAGGTAAATGTAAAGTAATAGAAAGTGCAAAACTAAAAGTCATATAAACAAATCTATGTACCAGCTGAACCATCATATCCCTAAAAATATAGTTAAAGAAAAGGAAAGAAGCTGAGCAATGTATGCATCAATGCTACTACTAAGAAACAAATGCTGTAAACATACCTAATCGCAACGATCGGGTCATAGGTCCGGTCAAGTCTGCGCCCGCCTAGTGCCCGGATTGCGCTCCCGCAGGTGCACCATCGACACCTAGGCTCTGCCCCAAGTCCGAACACCACTCCCGCAGGTGGGTCGTCTTCCCAAGGGCACATATCTCTGTTATAACTGGCCAGCCTCCGGAGCGGGCACTCGAAGGGGAGCGACTCCTACCGAATCTAATAGCACGTAACTCTGTCAAACTCAATATGACTTTGCAGGCTATGGTTTATATGATGGTGAAAAGTACCACAAGTACTCAATCCAATGTACTCGATATAAATAGAGTAAACAGTAAATCGAATGTCACAATAGAATATTCATGTGCTCTCTCTCTCTCTCTCTATGTCCAAACATCTGCACACTACTGCTGTGCTACCCACGGCCTCTACCACATCATATATGACATATACACTGTAAATGGATAATTGATGACTCACTAAAATGCATAAGATGTCAACTGGCCTCCCATGACCGTGGTTAGAATTTTCAGTATGAGTTATTGATAACAAGTCATTATATCACTATATACACATACAAAAACAAGTTACTATATTGATAACAAATCACTATGTCTCTACTTAATTTCATGCTAATATTATCTCTATCGACATATCTAATCACGTATAGAAAATATATGTTATGCCCACTCGACTCAATGCTCATGCATAGATCATTTCTCACATATACACTTGTGAGGAATTTATGCTAACATAACTCTTTACCAATCTATATACGAATATACATATGCATGTGCATGTAAATAGACACAGAAGGAAATTCGTCATTTTCGACGACTTGGAATCCACCTCGATCGCTAATCCAATAGTAGCAAGAGTCCATCTCCCATACACTACTCGGCTCATGTCTCGGCTCGTGTCTCGGCCTACATCTCATACGGATAAGGAAGCACTGAACTCAGCGAGGGTGCTAGTGAGCCAAGAAAGAACTGAAATCCAGTAATTTGGCGTTTCGGGTAATGAAAGTTGGATTTGTCAAGAATTAGCCAATTTACCTCATAATCCAGTGGAGGTGGTTTCGAGACAAAAAAAAATGGTAGAGGAGCTCGGCAAAGCGCTAATGGCATGGCACTCTGTGAAGCAGATGATGAAATTCTTCCACTTACCTTAATTCAACTCATCACATTAATTTACCTCTTTTATCAGGCTTCACGTCAAATTTACTCTAGTTACCCTCTATTTTGATTTGAATAGAGCAAATAATGCACTCCACTACTCTCTTCCACCAAAGAACACCAATTTCAAAGCTAAAGGCGCGTATTTTTACGCTTGGCCTCCCTCTCTTACTCTGTCTCTTTCTCTTTCTCATTCTCATTTTCTCTTTTTTCCTTCCCTTTTCTTGCAGCTGCAGCAAACAGCTTTTGCTGTTGTTGCAGCTGTAGCTGCAGCTCCTGCTGCTTGTGCTGCCTGCACCAGCTACAGCAGCTTTCAGCATGTCATGTCCTAGGGTCCCTTTTTGGATTTAAAATTGATGTGGAAGTGCCCAATTTTTTTTTTTGAAAATCTTGACCCCAGAGGACGTCAGATCCGCCACAAATATAGAGAATCCACTGTTCACACGGACAGAGTCTTCCCTATATTTGCACGGCGTCGCACAAGTACAAGATACGAGCACACAATGTGAACATCCACATACAATCACCATTCACATACATCATTCACGTCCATCACAGATACTCATAATTTCACATCTATTAGTTTAAAACGTTTCATACCCAGAAACTTATTTTGAAATATTAGGAGTCATAAAAACAATAAAACTCTTTTTAAAACCGTTTTACACACGAAAACTCTTTTTCTTTGAAAATATACTACCACAAGAGGTAGAAAACTATTTTCATAATCTCATTGAAAAATCATAATTACATTATTAATTTCACAAAATCACGTGAATCCAAATAAACTGAAAACCCACTGAACCATAATATCTAAGTCATTTATTTGAGAAAGTTAAGTTAGGAGCTTAAACTAAATCCACCGGGTCGGAAGCTCTAATCGACCGCTAGATACGCGTTTCACGCACTGTCCCGATTCGGACCCGTAATGTCACCTGAAAGGAGGTAGGAGGTGAGAAAATGTACACATGTCTTCCCTCCTAATGGGTACCACAAGCCGACAAAGGCAAGAAGTACTCACCAGTACAGGAAGAGATAAATAAAGTCATGAGTAGCTATCACAAATGCAATAGCTATAATACCGAAAGGAAAGGGACTAGTAATAGAACATGTAACTACTGCTACTGTAAAGTAAAACAAAATGCGTTTATGGATATAATAACTACAGTAGCAATGATGCAGCGGTAAACAACAATACAAAAGAATATAACTAGCCATATGCGTCAACTAGACGAATAGACCAAATATACCCAATCTAAACCGCCGTGTCGGTCTAAGGACCTCAGGCAAAAGCCACTACCTGCTCATTCCTGACATGTAACCCTAACACAAAGGCAGTGTTTGGGAATGGAATAAGCTGGGGGATTAGCTCTAATCCCCAAGCTTATCCCCAAACAACTTTTTAGGTGGTGGGACCATCGGGATAAGTGAGGGGCGGTGGGAACAACAGTTCCCACCCCCTTTTTGTCGTTGTGTGCCCCGGTTTGGATTTTTCCAAAAATACCCTTGCTGGCTTCTTCTTCCCCTCTTCGTCACAAGGTCAAGCTCCCTCTCTTGCTCTTTCTTGCTGAGATCTTGCAGCTGGTTCCCCTCTCTCCACCTTATCTCACCGAGCTCCTTCTCTCCCGCCGCGGGGTCGTCTCTCTCTACAGCCTCCCTTTCCCGTGAGTCCTCTCCTTCCCTTCGCCTTCGGCCGTCGGCGCCGGTGGTTTTTTCAAAACTTGTGGGTTTGCGAAATGTGCGATCCAAGGCTGATCTGCACCGCCGGTAGCTTTCCAGCGGGCTTTCTTGCACCCCTACACCCACTCGACGTGGATCGGTCCTTTTCCTTTCTCTCCACCTCACCTCACCTCACCGAGTTCCATCTCTCCTCCTGCCGGATCCTCTCTCCACCTACCCCTCCCGTGAGTCATCTCCCTCTCTTCGCCTCTGCCCGTCGGCGCCCGTGGTTTTTCCAAATCCAGTGGGTTTGCGACAGCCCTGATATGATCCAAGGGCGGATCTACACCGCCGGTGGGTTTCCGGCGGCCTTACTTGCAGCGCTCACCTCACCGAGCTCCCTCTACCCTGCAGTCGGTTCCGCCCTCTCCACCTTCCCTCATTGAGCTCCCTCTCCCCTGCACCCGGTTCCGCTCTCTCCACCTCTCTCTCCCGTGAGTCCTCGAAAGTAAAATTTACCGAAGCTTGTTGGTTTGCGAAATCGTTGGCTCGATCGGTTGCATTCTAGTGCCACTGTCGTACCCCTGCTGTGAGACCCCAGATAGTCCTATATATGAGATATAATAGGGCTAAACTCTTAATCCGGTTTAAGCATTTTGGGTGGTGGCAAGGCCCAAGAGGTTAAGAGAGTTAAGCATGCTAGGACGGGAGTAGTCCTAGGATGGGTGACCCCTGGGAAGTTAGGGCGTCACACCTGCTCTTACTCCCCTACTGGTATTCGAAGGTAAAACTTTTTTATTTGACATTAAGACCTGTTCGGATTTTAATCTTGATTGTGGGCATTTGAAATTAAATGATGGAATACATGTGTATAGCGATCGGTTTGTTGATTGAATTGGCAATGATGCCTGTTTTCGTTACCATTAGTTGGCACGACATGGAAGTCATATTTTGTGCAGCCCCATGGTAATTGGGGACTCTCTGAGCCACAACGCGTCACAGCGTTGCTGCCTTGGTTTATCCAACAGAGAAATCAATTGTGCTAAAGTTTATTCAGGCAGGGTTTTCTTATACTCATCACATATTTCTCTTTTGTCTTGTAAATTGGATTATGCATGATGATCTGCTCAGATATTTAATATTTTGCTATACTGGTACAATGTCTATATTTTATTTTCCTAAACGACGTTGTATTGAGGGGAATAAAATAGTATGTCATCCACATACAGATGCGACCCAAATATATTCTTTCTAAGTCAAATAAAAATAAACCAAGGGGTATGGATAATGCGACCCCAGGTTGTGATGTAGAGGGTTCAAGCAGGCGGCCCAATCAAATAAGGAGCTACATCGCCAATTGGACTGATTACGTTGATAGTATTTTGTTGAGTATTTTGATGGAGGAGCACGCACTCGAAAACTACGTTGGGGGTAGTTTTACTCGTATTGCGTGGATTAGAATCGTGCAGGGTTTTAACTCACAAATTGGTCAAAACTTGACAAAACAACATATCAGTAATCGCCTCAAGGTGTTGAAGAGGCTCTACATATTATACGACAAACTGGCTAACCTTGGCGGTTAGGGTTGGGACACTGTGAACAATATACCCACGGCTGGTGGCGCTACTGAGTGGGATGCAGTAATTGCGGTAAGATTTCATATTATAGTACATACAAACCTTATTTCCTTTAACCATATTATGATCTAGTTCTAATGTAAGGTACTTTTGATTAAGGCGAATCCCGCATACGCGAAGTGTAGGGATAAACCATTTCCTGCTTATAACAGTATTGCCTTTTTGTGTAGATCAACTGTGGCGACCGGCCACTACGGGATGTCGTAAAAAACAATGCAACCACCTACTGTTGTTAGTTCATCGTCGTCTTCACCTAGTGAGAATGATACAATTACTCTTGTTAGACTGTTTGCTATTCATCTGTTTTACCCGTTTTGTTTGAATCAGGTGAGGCAGGCACCGGCGGTAATGAAACCGGCGGGCAGTGCAGATCTTCGCGTTCTTCTATCCCACCTCTCGGCCAACCGGCTGTCGGAGGTTATGCTAGTGGATCTGGACATAGCTCGGCAGGTAAACGACCTAGGTCCCCACCACCCTCTGCACAGACACGCAAAGAATGTACTTCCTCTGCCGGGAGAAAGAAGAAGAGTGACCTTGGAGCAGAGGCATTGGTTGAGATGGTAAAGATCGGGAAGCAAAAGCTCGAGATTGCACGAGAAATGATAAATATAGCGAAGGGTAGTCAATCGACAATTCCACCAATTGACGTTTGTATGAGCAGAGTTTTTAATCTAGTGCGCCGAACGGATATACGTGCCATTGCGGTTGGGATGTCATTGCGGGCTGAGTCGGATAGACAACTTTTTATGACGCTGAATGATGAGCTTGCACTTGTGTGAATTGATCTCCAAGTTGGCGTGCATAACCTTAACCATAGGTCTGACTTTCCGGGATTCTAGATAACCGTCGCTAATTTCTACTGTTGTATATTTGGTTTTAGACATCACTTTTATCTCGCAGGTACTTTAGGTTGCATCATGCGTGTGTGCCTTTTATGTGCATTGGTATTATGTTGCATTATGTGTTGATTTTGGCTGCTTCCTCGCAGATTATAACATAATTGTGACATAATCACCAGTTTATAACCTATGTTATTTGGAAAAACTTGTTATATCATGCATGTTAAGATCTAGTGAGTAATGTATTGTTCAATATGTACTGGCGTCATTGTGATTGCAATTAGGTTCAGTGTGTTGATTATCCTTTTTTATGCGTTACAGTTAAAATGGGTGAATTACTGAATCGTTATGTATTCTCGTCGCCAACATTAGCAAATATTATGACATTGCTTAATGAAGATGATGATTACTGGGACTAAGTATTCGTGATACTTTATGAGCAGGACTATCTTACATTTGCTGCTAACACGTTGCACAGACGGCCTTGTAGAACGCGTCCTTTTTCAGGGCATGAATTAGTTACTGATCTTCTCAATGGTCATCCAGATAGAGGGTACCAGCACTTTCGTATGTCAACAACAAATTTTATGGCACTCCGTGATATGCTGCTTGCTCGAGATTTGATACGAGCAACACGACGTATGACAGCCGATGAGCAGTTAGCAATATTTCTATTTTGTGTCGGTCATGGTGTGGGAAATAGAGTGTTGGCAGAAACATTTCAGTATTCGGGAGAGACAATTAGTTGACACTTCAACAATGTGCTACGCGCGCTCGTAACACTGAAGGGCGAATACATGAATTTGCCACTAAGTAATGTGGCGACGCATCCAAGAATTCGGGACAATATAAATTTTCATCCATTTAAGGTAAGTTGGCATAACAGTATAAATTCTTTTCGTTGCAAATGTATATTTCTATAAAATATTTTAGAATTCATTTTATGTTGTAGAATGCAATTGGAGCGATAGACGGAACACACATTCCTGTGTGTCGAAAAGAGTGGGCAATCGTGTTTTCGCTGTCGCAAGGGATTTACGTCACAAAATATGATGGCTGCCGTATCATTCGACCATATTTTCTTCTTCATTTGCATTGGTTCGGAAGGATCGGCTGCAGATATGCGTGTTCTTCGATGGGCGTGCGATACGGGGGTTTTACAGTTCTCGAAAGTAAATGATAATATATTGATAAGTATTCACATATTTATTCATATACAAAAAATTACGCAAATACTCTATTTATTGCTATAGGTAAATATTATTTGGTGGATTTGGGGTACGCAAATACTGACCAATTTCTAGCACCTTACCGGGATGAGCGGTATCATCTCAGCCAATTTGACACTTCTACGCGGGCTCGCACGCATCAGAATCCTCCGGATTTATATAATCATCGGCATGCGCAATTGAGAAATGTGGTAGAGAAGAGTTTTGGTATTTTAAAGAAGCGGTTTAAGATTTTAACTCAAGCAACTCCATTTTCCATCAAAGTTCAATGCTTGATACTTATGGCATGTTATGTGCTGCATAATTTTATTCGTCGACAATAAGGAAATGATAGATATTTTGTAGAACAACTAGAGCAAGAAGCCCCTCAGGGCGATGTTGGCGATCCAGAGCCTATTCCAGGTGGAGGTGATGGTACGACACGAAGGGAGTCCTTGCGGCGCTCTATTACTGACCAATTATGGAATAATCGATCCTGAAGAATACTGCTTTGATTTGGTTGTAGGACTACATATTAATACCATGTGTAATAATTTTATGTAATGTGTTTCAATATTATCATGTTAATTTCGAATATTTATTATGTGCTATGTTACAATTTGAAATTTGCGCCAGTTGCATATACCTGTTTGTACGTCTGTTCGAAAATTGAGTATGTCTTTTTAACACCTGTTGTGTTATATTTTGATATTTTTATTATTGTATTGGTTAAAAAATAATGGGTAAAAAATACCCGCATTATTTTATGTACATATGAATTTAAAATAATAAAACTTATCAATCCTACCACTCACCATTCTCTTTTTCTCAGTAGGGGTAATTTGGTAATTTTACACTTTCACCAACCCACTATCCTCTTATCCCCAAATACCATCCAAACACTTTTTCTCCTATCCATCTTTATACTTATCTTTATATCTATTTTCATCCGAAAACAAAATTACTCTAATCCTCATACTTGTATCTATCCCTGGAACAGCTAGTTCTTGCTTATCCCTGAACTAAACGTTACCAAAGAGAATACCGCTGGGCTCACGGGTCGGATGTACGACCACTTTTTCGGAAAAGAACACCCTCCTGCGGGGGATCAACCCGCTAATGTACGTGAAATGCTCTCGCGCTGTGGCGATTGATGCAGATATGATCAATAGTTAACCATCGGCTAATAGCCGATGATCACCGCCCCTCGGGGCACACCGACCAATAGGTAATTGAACCGCAAGCAAACACAAGTACCGATCACTCAGGTCAATTAGGATGGAACAATTCAACATTCTCCCAAAGGTATGCAAGTACTGATCACTCAACTAAAATGTATGCGCAAGAACTGACCAAAAGGTCACAAGAATGTCACATCATGTATCAATATAATCCAGAATTAGCCGTCAGCCACTAGTCGACAATCCTACCTCTTAGGGTACACCGACCTCATGGGTCATCAAATGACAAGAGTCCTGAAAACCAACCGACTAGGTCACGTAAATGTCAAATCATGGATCAGTGTAATTTATAATCATCTGTCGGCAACTAGCCGACAATCCTACCGTTCAGCGTGTACCGACTTCATAGATCATCAAACGACAAGAGTGTCACAATGGACGAGATCCAAACAATGTCCGCTTTACTTATAGATCATGATAACGAGTATAGAAAAAAACTAAGTAGAGCTATACATAAAGGTTCACAAGGTGTCAGGCTCAACAATGGTAAACAACTGTAATAAGAGAAATAAGGTAGAGGAAATATCATCGAGTGTGCACCGCTAGACCAACTCAGGGTCGAAGTACCCACCTGTACGAATAATGTGCCTGTCTCGCGACTGTGGAAGATCGTCAACCAGACCTACGGAGGGTCCACTGGGTTAGAAACCAACCCACATATATATAATACCAAACTCACAATCCCACAATTAAACCCACGGGAATCAGTTTTCCAAAATCGATTACCGTACTTGCCGGAAGTCCCGAAAATCGCACCGGAACTCTGCCGGGACCCACGAAAAGTTCCGGAACTCACCAACTCGTGCCACGAGTTGCCCGCTGCCACACAATACAATTATAAAGGTGTCTTGGCAGCACATACATAGGCCCACATTGAAATGATTATCATCTAATAACCGTTTCGATCCGGGTTTCCGAAAGTATCAATTTTGACACCGGAATCACCGTCGCTCACCTGTCGTCTCCAACCCTTGAAACGACATAAGTAACCAAGCCAATAAGGCTTAGCGACCAAACACAGAGCATTTTAACACCGTCAGATGAAATCCGAAATAAAACCGGATTTTGCCTGCGAATTTAGTCGAAAAACGCACCAAAATCGATATTCGATTCCGCAAAAGGCATCAGTCCTTGTGTCACGCCCCGAGACCACCTATTTGGTCGGTTCAGGCACGTCAACAGACGCTGGACGGACAACACCTCCCCTATCCGCCCAAGGCTCAATACAATATCAACATGTTTATAATTTTGCGCAAGAGAAAACATAAATATACATGGCTTGCACGAAGGCAAGTAACATCCAAACTGAAAGTTCTATAACTACTACATACACATAAGTATCATGATTACTTTTAATCATATACAAGGATACAATAAATTACATCCATTCACTTTCTTTTCATTTATACATCACATGATCATTGTCTAAAATGTAAACCATTTATGCATTTACATCATTTATACAATTATACAACTTTATTCATCATATACAAAAGATGACAACGGTAAGGTATGAACTATACTCGGGTAGTCGCTATCTAGGGTACGATACCCTTACCACGGTCCTCGATCGCCTCGCTCGGCCCCGCCTCTGTAAAAATAGTGCGGTGAGAACTACAAGAAAGTTCCCAGTGGATTCGGTCGCCGACCCCGCCGACTTTCGCACTAGGTCTAAACCAGGCATAATTAGAAGAAGCAGATAGATAGATAACCATTCTAAATAAATGCAGCTAATATGTCTGAACAAGAATGCTAACAATATATGATGTTCATACTGCATGCCAATTTTCATTTCCAATACACAATCCTCTCGGCTAACCCGGAGGTTTCGCCCCAAAATCCACCAACTAAATCTCTGCTATCGGGGAGATACTCCTACAATCCAACGGGACCGTCCTCTGGGAAAGCTACAACCCAGTGATGACTACTCTGGAGCTCATCGCTCGAGGGGGTGCGATCGCCTCAAGCCAAGATTTACAGGTGAGTATGATCCAATCCACAACTTTGAGTATGCCATGTTCACTAAGAGGATGCCATGTTCGCCAATGCCACAACTCACTAATGTCATAACACATAAAGTGTTTCATTCTCATTCTCAAGCATTCAATGCCACAAAATGGGGATTTTTGATTTGAGGGCTTTGAAACCTATTTGATGGGTTTAGAATCTTTGTTTAGGTTAGATTGGAAGGACTCTAACTCCTATTTGTAGATCGTGAGAGCTTCCTTCGCAATCGGTGAGTTTTCTTCAACCCTGGCCCGAAATGGTTATTGTTTGAGCAATCTGTTGTTCGTTTCTGTCACGTCCCGGGGCTCAGCGGAAGCCTACCCGGCGCGTGTCCAGACCCGCCATACGTCTAAAACATATAAGGCGTATACAAAATTTCGATAGATAAAACAATAATACAAAGAGATCTAGTAATATCAGAGCATTGTACAACTAGTCCTATAACAAGAAAAAGGACATAAAGCTGAAAGTCCACTAAATAAAAATATAGAGTAAGTACAATAGGAATCCCATAACGAGTGCTAAATGAAGTACAAGGTGGTCTCTCTATATATGGTACAAAACCTCTTCCTCTCTCTCAAAATATAAAATGGAGGAGTAACTATCTAGCGCAAAAGAACTCTCCGCGAGCTAGCTACGCGACACCCTTGCCGCGATCACGTGCCTCCGCCGGTGCCGAAGGCTCTGAAAAGGAAACATAGAAACAGAGGCGTGAGAACTATTAAATAATAGTTCCTAGTGGGAAATTACTGACTTCAGTGAAATGCACCACTAGGCCCGAAACTATAAAAGAGGGTCAGTGTACAACAATAACAAAAGTGATAAATGCACTGTAAGTAAATAAATAAACGAGTACCCAATAATCATGATATCTCTACTTAGCATGATTTATATAAGTAAAAAAGCAACTACTAGCTATATGCACATGAACACCCAACATATAAAGCGTGATTATGCAACTACCCAAAGTCCATAATGTAATAGTAAAAATGTCATTGTTTACTATTTTAGTCCAAGTCCACATTAACAGTTATACAGTTCACGTAGCATGATTTGTCACCAAGTCCCAATCATATAAGACCCATCCGAAGGCTGTCTGGCCTGCGCCGTGCCTAATGGCCCCGTGGTAGTCAACATCCCCACTCTAGGGATGAGCCTCCCCTACGGCAATCCACTTCGGCGCCCAATCCCGCACGGGCGAGCATATGTCGCGATGGCTATCTCCGGAGTGCCGGCTTGTAGGGAGCGACCCTGACAAGCATGTGCGAATGAGCACAATGGCGAGCAAGCAATGATCTGTCTCAAGTACCAAGTCCTCATGTCTAACAATATGGAATATATCAAGTATCTCAATAGCCTATCTTTATGTCATCATGTCTCTAACATGGAATATAACGGATATGTAGTGGCCTATCAATATGTCTCTATATTGCAGTTTAATAGTTTACTAATTTCAAGTGCCCCTTGATGACACTCTTGTTCTCTATGTCAAAGCATGACAACTATATTCCAAAGTACATGTTCCAAATCATAATCCTCATAAGAGATGTATTTTTCACTTACAAAATAAACACTTTTTCCGTATGCATACATTCTACTCATATAGCTCTAGTATATAGTGAAATTTTCATAATACATAAGGCATGCATTTAAGTGCTCTAAAATTCATATAAATTTCATTTAGCATAGAAATGAATTTAAAAATATTTTGCGACAAGTAGAAAAAGCATAGGGGCCATTTCGCCCTATTTCCACGAAGCCAAACCCACCGATGACAACGAAACTCCTCGTTCGCTCCCACGAGGGTGTCCTCTAGTCTCCTAGTACCCTATAGGTATAAAAACAAGTGTCATACGAGCCAAACGAATAATAACTAATTCAATCATTAAGCTAATTAAGCATAGGTGAGGAAAACTCACCTCTAGTGCAAAAATCTCCTCTAAAGCTCCAAAAGAGAGCTAGAGCCCTTCCAATCCAACCAAATGGAAGCCTCTAATCGACTCAATCTAGTTTCAAAAGCCCTAGATTCAAAATACCCAAAATAAACCCTAATATCACAATCTAGGGTTTCATCTACTATAAAACATCAAAACCAAAATCTAGAGGGAGGGAACAACTTGCTTACCTCTTAGAAGCTTCAATCCAAGCTCAAAGGTCCACAACTTCTAATATTGTTCCTCTACCACGCTCAAAACCAAGCCCCAAGCCCTCTCCAAAGGTGAAAAATGCTCTAGGAAGCAAAAGAGAGCAAAAAGCTTCCTAAATCCAAGCAAAAAAGAGTAAAATCTAAGGGGGAAAGAAGAGAGGAAGCCCTTACCTTCTTCTCCTGTGATCTCAGCTCAGGGAGAGTCCCCAAGGGCGTCGGGACTGATATAGATAGGCTACAATCGCGAAAAAATCCCCTGCAGTATCAAACTGCTCAAACTCTGCCACCTTATACCGGTACACGGGCCCTTGTACCGATACAAGGCCCACGAAAATGCAAATCCGAGGCTCGGTTCGCGGGGTCTGCGGCTCTGTACCGGTACAAGGCCGATGGTTGTACCGGTACAACCATCAACCTTATACCGGTACAAGACCAGTCTTGTTCCGGTACAAGCTCTACTGCAGGCTATCCGAGAGCTGACCAAGGTCCAATCTTTTTGGGCTTTTGGCACCAGCTTAAAACCACAATTCTCGGGATGCGAGCCATAAGTCGGAACACTATCTACGACCTTCCAGAAAGTCTGAAAAAGCTCGATACACTGATCAAACACTCGAACCTCGCAATTTGTAAAGGTCCAGTATGTTACATTCACCCCTCCTAAAAAGGAGTTTCGTTCGCGAAACTCAAAATGCGACGTACCTCAAGACTCCACCTGGAAGAGGTGAGGGTAGCGCTTCTGCAAAGCGCTCTCCAGCTCCCACGTAGCCGCTCGCTCCCCGTGATTGCTCCAAAGAACCTTCACATACGGAATGTCCCGATTCCGCAGCTTCTTCACTTCGCGAGCTAGAATTTTCACAGGTTGCTCCTCGAAACTCAAATCCTCATGCAGCTCCACTGGTATAGCATCCAAGACGTGAGCTGGATCGTGAATGTACCTCCGGAGGACCGATACATGAAAGACATCGTGTACACCTGATAGGTTCGGTGGTAGAGCAAGTCTATACGCTACCGGGCCTACACGGTCCAAAATCTCATACGGTCCAATGAAACGGGAACTCAACTTTCCCCAAATCCTAAATTTCTTTATTCCTCTAGTCGGCGAGACCTTTAAGAAAACATGGTCTCCAACTTGGAACTCCAATACTCGCCGCCGTCGATCAGCGTAGCTCCTCTGTCTACTCTGTGCCGCCACAAGACGCTCCCGAGCAATGCGAACTTTGTTCTCCGCTTCCTGGAGCACATCAGGGCCTAAAGCCAGTCTCTCGCCAACTTCACTCCAATGAAGCGGCGATCTACACTTCCGTCCATAAAGTGCTTCGAAGGGCGCCATCTTGATGCTTGCTTGATAACTGTTGTTATAAGCAAACTCCGCCATAGGTAGATGCTGCGACCATCCTCCCTGGAAGTCTATCACACAAGCCCGGAGCATATCCTCTAAAATCTGAATAGTGCGCTCCGACTGTCCATCACTCTGCGGGTGGAAAGCAGTGCTGAAGTCCAATCGAGTGCCAAGGGCGTCCTGCAGACTCCTCCAAAAGTGAGACACAAACCGG
>NC_033644.1:4164864-4165562 GCF_001540865.1 Ananas comosus | reverse complement strand
GCCGGGGCATTAGTAAGCCCGAACGGCATAACTGTGAACTCGTAATGTCCATACCGTGTCCTAAAAGCCGTCTTTGAAACGTCATCGGATTTAATCTTTAACTGGTGGTATCCCGACTGTAAGTCTATCTTGGAATACACATACGATCTTTGAAGCTGATCAAACAAGTCGTCGATCCTCGTCAATGGATACTTGTTCTTGATCGTGACCTTATTGAGTTCACGAAAATCCACACAAAGGCGAAGTGATCCGTCCTTTTTCTTGACGAACAAAACGGGTGCTCCCCAGGGTGAAACGCTCGATCGAATGAAGCCTTTATCCAGCAAATCGTGCAACTGTGCCCTTAGCTCCCTCAGCTATACCGGTGCCATCCTATAGGGTGCCTTTGAGATTGGGGTAGTCTCAGGGACGAGATCTACCACAAACTCAATCTCCCTATCAGGAGGCATACCCGGTAGCTCAGCTGGAAACACATCCTGAAACTCCCGTACCACCAGGATATTCTCGATCCTAGGGGTGTCATCCTCGCCCCTCAGCACAACACTAGCCAGGTAGGCTATACAACCTCTGCTGATCAGCTGCCTAGCTCGAGACGAGCTGATCGTCGTCGCAAATAGCGAACTCCGGCATCCACTAAATACCACCTCCGTCTGCCCCGGTTCTCTAAAAGTAACCGTGCGATTCTTGCAATCAATCGT